>NC_089314.1:7880957-8045957 GCF_036669915.1 Pocillopora verrucosa
TCCAAAATCGCACTATTGTGCTTCTTCTTTAGGAATTTAAGATTTAACCACATCTCCAAAAATGGCAGGGCTGTCGTTTTATTTGCATTAACTATTAATAGCTGAAAGCCTCCCGTGCTATTGGCTGCAGTTCAGTGTGTGTATCTGAGGCATTTACAAATTTAGTTTGAACTGCTTTCTACATAAGGACATAGTCTCATTGTCCTTAATATGTACTCAACGCTAATTCATTCAGTGCGACCAGCCACTATAATCCGTGTTTTGCCGAGCCAATGAAGTCATTTTATTGAAGTCATATATATAAGCTGTCATCTCGCCAAGCACGACATGATATTAGGATATTTGTAATCACCAAGGACCTTGTAAGATGACTGTTTTTTTAAACTACTTTATTCTTAACAGTAATTTGCAATCCACATACATCACCTCCCAGTTTGCTAACTTAAAAGTATGGACAGGATTAGACTGGTTTCTAGTACTTACCAGAACAAAACGAAATCTCCGAGCTACATCTTCCAAATACGTCTCGGTATATTATAGTGATTAAAACACAATTACATCGAACACCATTAAACAAGGAGGAGGAAGCACTACGCATGTTTTAAACATAATCAAAATGGGCTAGAATATATTCATGTTCATTTGAAAGGAAATTCTAGGAAGTATTTTGGTTACTGTGGACCAGCGCTTTAATATTTCTAGAATGGTCACTCTATAGCCTATCCACCACAATTTAATTGATCTACAGTGATGCTGGGTACGCTGTAAAAAGGACCAGGTGTTTTTCGGTTTGACAATAGCTTCACAAGAAAAGCCTTATCCCTGCTTGGTGTTAAGCTATGATAACTGAAACAAAATGAAACGACTCACTGCCACCAGGAAACTTATTCAAATATATCGTTTGATTTGTAATGATTTTATTGTTCATATGAAAGACGTGTTTCAGTGACAACTTTCCATCATTCCCAATGTAAATTCAAAATTGTCATTGCTTGGTCAAATTGGCGGTTCTTTATGTACATAAGGTTTCGGCTTATAGCCAGCAACGTGTGTAAAACAAAATCAGACTCAGTTGTGTATTGACACTCCTGTGTTCTCCTTAAGTTCAACATAAACCAACGATGTAAACCTGTTGGCGTCAAATGTTTCATTATTAGGTGACATCTTCATCTCGTATTTATTCTCTTCACCTAATTTAATTTATATTTATAATCTAAGAGGTGGAACATATTAGAATAAGGTTCAAAATGGTGGTACCTTCTCGATCCAATGGTATGGTTTTAACTCTCCGTTATTGTACATATTTCTCTGCCCGAGTCTTCTTCGGAATTTTTTTTTTTTCAATCAAGTTTATTTATGAAATGAAAACGAGTCCTATTAATCAAAAAATCGGTTCTAGTTATCCTACCGAAGCGAGACGCTATTGTAAAGACCACTTACGCTCAGAGTTGGGGTGAATTATTTATCTATCTCAGTTTGATAGTCTATATAATTTCTTGTCATTTCAGACGAGCTAATCATAAAGACTAACTTGGCATGGCTGATGAAGATGAAAGTGCCGAAAACTTCGAAAGTCCACAAGGGGCTGAAGAATTAGTTAGAAATCTTCTTGAACAGGTGAAGACCATCGGAGAAAAGGTAAAGAAAAGAAAGAACACCTGGAGGAGGTTTCAGAAAAGTATCACAATGAAGCGAGGCATCTTCAGGGAATTCTTCAAAACTATATGAGTTGAGGGGATCGTTCAGTGAAGGAGAGAGAATTCAAGCTGAGTTTGAAGAATTTTGTGAATCGCTACCTTGAGATCCCAAGACCTTACCGTGAAGCTGGAGAAGTTGGATGCCCATCCTAGACGATGTCCGCGTTGAGGAAGAAAAAATACCTAAGTTCAGTGAGCAGGCTCTCAACATAGACACCGCGTCGCTGTCTACCGGAGAAGGTCGCAAAGAGTTTTTAGACTTGAAACAAGATGTTGACGATTGGTTTGACACTGTTCGCCTTAAGTTTAAGGAGGGAAAGAAGAGAAAATTGAGCCTGTATACCAAAGGAAATGTCGAGGACCTTTCTCACTCGTTACATGCTTGGAGGAAAGCTTCTGAGGTTGCTAGAGAATATGGTCGCAAGCTGACGATCCTGAAGTCTAACGAACAAGACCTGACGGAGGAAATGCATAGGATGAGAGGTGAAATAGAGGGGCTAAAGAATCACAATAAAACATTAGATGACGAGATTTCACTTTTGCGTGGAAAATTGTTGGAGGCGGAACAGACAATTCTTGAAAATCAAACTCTGCATGAGGACATTACTGAAGACTTGAGAGAGAAACTGAAAGAACTTCGCGAGGAGTTAAGCTGTGAAAAACGCACTACTTTTGGAAAGGAAATGGAAGCAGACGAGCTCAGAGGAAAACTGTATGAACTGCAATCAGTAGACGACCTCAGCCAGAAGAAGATTGAAATGCTTCAGGATCGTACAAAGCTATTAGAGGAAGATATTGAATCCCTTAGGGAGCGGTTACTAGCAGGAGAAAAAGATAAAGAAGATGCAGAATCACTTCTATTTGAACTACAAAGGGAACTAGAGGTCCTTAATGATGCCAATGATGAGGAAGATGTAGGGGACAACAAGACCAACGACTACAGTCGTGTAAACAAATTGGTGCAGACACTGAAGAAAAAATTAGAAGAAAATCAAGGATATATCGAAAATTTAGAAAGTGAAATCAAAGGGGAGAAGAATCGTAACCACGAAAATGCAGACGAAATTGAGAAGCTGTTGCAAAGAATTGAAGTCGAGGAGAAAGGGAAGGAGGAGCAGGGAAAACTGATTGATACAATACGTAACTTACTGGACGAAAATGAAAAACTGGCCGCAGATCTAGAATCCCAAAATAAAGCTTTGAATGAAGACATCAGTGAAGAAAGATCAAGAGTAATGGAACTACGAGGGAGAGTAGGGGAGCTCCAGGAAGCCATCAATGACGAGAAGAAGGCCAACTTTGATATGGAAATGGAAGTTTCTAGACTTAAACATAAAGTAGAGGATGAGGAAACTAAAAGTGAGCTTGGCCTTAGGCGGATAGAGCTTCTACAAGAAGAAATCGCAACCTTACTGAATACCATTAAAGAAAAAGTGGAAATAATCGAAGAACTTCGCTCTCAATTAAGCGATTACGAAGAAATTAAAGGAAAACTAAAAGCTGAGAGACAACGAAACGAAAGCAATGAGCAAAGTATCGTGGAACTTCAGAACAGAATGGTTCAAAACGAAGACGCATTACAAAAAAAGGAGACCGAGATAAGAAATATCAGAGAAGAACTAAAAGACACTAAAGAAAAACTAGAGGGCGTGGAGAAAGAATTAGAGTGGATTAAAGAAAACAATAACTTGTTGTCAGGGATTCTTCAAGAAAAAGACAGAACATTGCTGGAAAAGGAGGAAAGGCTGAAGCAAGCTTTGGTTAATCTCGACTCGGAGCGCACAGTTCAGAATGAATATTCATTAAAATGTAATATGCTTGAAAAGAAGATATATCTAACAGAATCGGAGAACAGCGAAATTACAAAAGTGGCTGAACTGGCCGAGAATGAATTGCAAAAGGAAAGAGAAAAATGTGTTCACAAAGAAAACGAAATTTCGAAACTCAAGGAAGAAATTGAGGAGGAACGTAGGAAAAACTTGGAAAGTCAACGCGTTATCCAAGAACTCGATGAACAACTTTCAGAAGCCGATGCTTTAAATCAGTATAACCAAGGTATTAAATCAAGCTCCATCGAAAACATTATGGAAGCGGAGAAGCAAAACGAGCAGCTTCTCAACATCATCGAAGAACTGAAAGAAAATGTCAATGAGAAAGAACTTGGTATCGAAGAACTTGTCTCGAGCTACGCTGTTGAGGAGCAGAGGCTTAGGGATGAATTATCACAACTAAAAGATCAGTTAGGGCTGTCAAAAATGGATAATCAGACAAAATCTGAGATTATAAGGTATCTCAAGGATGAAATTGAACGAATGCGCAATGTGATGAGGATCAAAGCATCCATACTCGGGACTGATGAAGAAGGGGTCCAACAAAAGGAGAGAGTGGCCGAGCATGTTGAACAGCTTGAACAAGGGCTTGGCTTGAACCGTGACCGCTCTGAAGGGCGTGAAGATTTCGACTTTGATGAGGAACTAGAAGAACGAAAAGCTGAAGTACAAGAACTTTTGGAGATTCTAGAAGGTGAAAAGGAGAAAAATATCATGTACGAGGAAATGATACAACAACTAGAGGAAATGGTGAAGTTGCAAGACGAAATAACAGATGCTGATGAATCAGACGGTGTAGGAACAGAGAGGGCAAATGAGACCAGGAAAGAATTTTATGCTAAGAAAGAAGAGTACAAGCGTCAGAAACAGGAAAACCTCCGAAGTGAACTCTCTAAATTAGAGGAGATTGTAGAAGACCTTCGCGGCAGACTAAGAGCAGAGCAGAGACATGTAAAAGACCGGGATAATCTCATCAAGACGTTAAATCAAGCCAGCAACAGAGATCTTGCCAGAAACGAAGAGCTTTCGGCACAGCTACAAGCCATGAAAGATAAGGCCAAGCAGCAGCTTGAACACTCTGAGGAGATGGCAAAAAAGGTAGAGGACGGTCAAAAACTGATCAGGGACCTAGAAATGCAAGTAGAAAAGGAGAGACTGCGCGCCTTGACCATTGAAGAACTGCTATCATCTGAGAAAGGCCAATCAAAGGAAAAGAAAGAAGCCACAAAGGATCTCAAACGTAGGGTCGAGGAATATCAGAAAACTGTCAACGACATTAAAGGAAAGGTAGATAAGATCAATCGGCATTTACACTGCATGTCTCCTGGCTCTCACGAGTCTCACCGCATGGGCTCTTCTGATGTTTCAGTCAAAAGAATCAACGAGCGACTTGCCTCTCATAGCTCTTTCATAAGGGAGCTTAAGGCTAGCATGAGTGCCGTGGAGGAAACCAGCAAGAGCATACGAGCCGAATTGCGAACTCAGACGGACAGAAGAAAGAAGCAAGAGAAGAATATTGATGATCTATTGGGAAAATCTGCAGAGTACGATAACCTTGTAGAAGACATGAAACGAGAGCTCGGGGAAATTAGGAAGAGGTACCAGGAGTTGAGTGGCGAGCTTGGACCGGACGAAGATGGTGATTCAGCAAGTGGCAGGCCAGAAAGTCCTACTAAACTTGTTCGACTCATGCCTGAGCATGAGTTAAGCAAGCAGTTATCACACTTTGAAGAGCTTTTAGAAACTATATTTTCAGAAGAAGCTCAAAGGATCGAAGAATTGCAATCAAAGCTGGATGAAGTATTCAAGAAGAACATTGAGTTTTCAGTAGTCATGAGAGAGATAAGAGACAACTTGGAAGAGGAAAAGGTGAAACGAGGACCATGGGAAGTTGAAAGAGATGAACTGAAAGCGGCAGTAGCGAAGAGCGAGGTAAAGATTGATCATTTAGTTATCAGTCTTCAACAAGAGGAAATGGCAAAACAAAGGCTTCATGATCAAATTCAGCAACTAGAGGAGGAAGTTAAGGAGAAAGAGAAGAGGATTACAACAGTGCAAGTGGAAATTCGCGAAACTGAAGGAACAATTCAGAGGCTAGAAAAAGAGCTGGCAGAAGAGAAAGAGAGAAATTTTGACTTACAAGAGCGAGTAATGAAGGAAATGGAAGACAGTCTTCAAGAAAGCAAGACAAAGCTGGACGAAATTCGCGTGCAAGCTGAGCAAGAGATGCGAAAGACGGCTGATCAATCTGCAGCGGAGAAATCAGAAAAAGAAGTGCGAATAAAAGAACTGGAAAAAGATATGTTAAAGCAAGGTGATGTCTTAGACGAGCTGAGATCGTTTTTAGAAAAAGAACAAAATCAAGTGTTTGAATTGAACGAGCGCCTAGAAATAGAGCGAAACCACTCGGCAATGAAAGAAAATATGATCGAAAACCTCAAAGAAAAACTAAGGAGGGAGTCCGAGCGAAGTGAGGAGCTACGTAAGCTTATCGAAGAGGCGGAAGATAGAACACTTAGACTCAGTGAAGCTCTGACTCAAGAACAAGTTCGCGGAGTTGAACGAGAGGAGGCCATGAAACATTTGCGTGACCGAATAAATGAAGAACAGCATAAGTTAAGCGAGTCCAAGGATGCTTTGGAAGAAGAACTCCAGCTAACGAAACAGTTACGAGAAAAATTGTCTTTTGAGCAGCTTTTGAAGTCGGAATTCGAAAGAGAACTTGACAAAGTAAAATCAAAACTTTCCGAGGAGCGGAAAACTAAGGAAAATCTTCAGGAACTGTTGTGTAGGGACAAGAATCTGGTGTATGAATCGGAAAATAAATTAAGAGAGCAATTAGACGACGCAAAAGAGAAAGAAAAACTAATACATGAACTTAAATCCGATTTAGAAACAGAACGAAAGTGTTATAAAATTCTGTCGGAAAGATTGCAATGCGAGCAGAATCGAATTGTGGAGTTGGAGGAAAAACTTAAAGAGACAGAATCAGTGATAAGTTCTGATAGAGAAATGATAGACTGTTTGCGAGATGACAGCTTAAAAGGGGATGAAAAACTCTTCGAGATTTTGGAAAAGTTAGAACGAACAGAGAAACTAAACAGAGAGAAGGAAGAAGAGATTGGTAGTCTAGTCACCGACTTAGCAGCAGAGAGAAAACGAACAGAGGGTCTTATGGAAAATTTAGAAAGTGAAAGGTTTACAAAAGCCAAAATGGAGGAGAGAATTAAGGAACTAGAAGAAACAAATGCGAAGGATGAACTCCTCTTCCAGGAACTTCGAAACAAAGTTGATGTCGAGGTGGTGAAGAATCGTGAAATTGCAGAAAAACACGACCAAGAAAAAATGACAAATCAGATGTTTCGGGATAAGGTGCGTGAATTGGAGTCTCAAGTAGCACAAGACAGTGAAATTTTCGAAGAGCTCAATAGAACTATTGAGATAGAACGAGAGCAAAGTCGAAAGCTCGATGAATTGCTTCACCAGGAGAGAAATGAGACTGTCCGACGCGACAACGTTTTGACTGAGTTGGAGGGACAACTCTTTAATGAGCGCATAACTAAAGAGGAACTGCAGGGTCAGCTAGAATCAGAAAAGCGGAATAACAGCGATTTACATGACTTGCTAAGGACCAGTCGTGAGGACGAGTTCAGCAGAAGGGAAGTAGAAAGAAAACTCGCCGAGGAGATGAAATATGAAGTAGAGGAGAAAATCGCAATTCAAGCAAAGAAAGCTGAAGAACTTGAATCCATGCTTGAAGCAGAAAAATTAAACGTTATGGAGAGAGACGCTTCAAGGCAAGAATTGCAGAGATCCGTTGAACAAAGAGATTTCTGGCTATCACAGCTAGCAGATGAACTCACCAAAGATATGGAAGAAAGTCAAAGTTCTACTGACGAAGAGAAGGAACTGCGTACGCAAGACTTGAAATCAGGTGCTGGACCTTCCGTATGGGCTCAGGAAAGTGTATTAAATCCAGTGGAGAGCAGTCCCTATGACAACCTTTTCGGGAAAATATTGGCAGGAAGAGATACGAAAAGAAACGTCAAGCTCAAGTCAAAAGAACGCAAAAGAAGACTTAAAGAGAAAGAGATGCTGTTAGAGGAAGCTAACAGGAAATTTGATGATGAAAGAAAATTGAACGAAGAAAAGGTCGCTGAGCTGCGAGCTAGCAAAGATAGAATGAAGCTCTTCGAGAGCGAAAACCACACAAACAAAAGAGATTCTGAGAAGCTTCGAGATGAGCTGGAAAACGAACAAATCCGAAGCCAATCTTTTGAAGTTTATTAGCTGAGCAACAAAAATCAAATCGGGATCAAAACGAGCTGGTTAAATCACTGGAAGACAGGGTGAACGAGGGATATAAGCGATTGCATGTAGCTACACAACAATACGAAGAACAGTTGAGAGAGAATCGAACACGGCAAGAGGAAATTATCAAACTACGAGACTTGTGCGAAGTGCAAGAAGATAAGATTGAAGAGTTAGATAAGGAGCTTAGGACCTTAAAGACCCTTCACCAAGAAAAAGATTACCTTACAAGAGAGACCTTTGATCAGGTGAAAGATTTAAGAAAACAGCTGGATGGAGAATTGAGTAACATTGAAGACCAAAGGAAAGTACAAGAGATGAGAGGAAGTGACACCACCGACGCAATTCCCTGTCATGGTGAAGGATATAAGGCCCTTAGCAGTTTAAGAGAAGAGGTGGAAAACGTAAAGAAAGTCATTAACTACAAATTAAATGAGTTATCTGATCTTCGCCAACAAGTGGCTGGAAGAGGAGAAATTACAAGTGATCATCTTTCTCAAAAGAAGATACGAGAAAGAGCGGAAAAAGCAGAAAGCCAACTAAAGAAGCTTCAGTCGTCGTATCATCTTCTTTTAACTGACGCTGAAATGAAAAAGTTTTTGGTGGAAGATGCTCAGACCGAGGCGAAAAATCTTAGAAGGGAGTTGAATGAGAAAAACATTTGCATTAAGGAGCTGAAGGACAAAGTGAAGTCTCCTCCTCCAGAAAAAACAATGATAGTAAAGGATGACAATGAAGTTCAGAAATTAAAATTATCTTTGTCACAGCAAGACAAACTAATCCAAGACATGAAAAAGGAATATAAATCCAAACTGATCAAAAAAGAAGCTGAGCTAAGGGAGTTACAACTGTCTCTTCAGATAATGAAGTCTATCTATCAAGGATTGAAGGCAGAGAAAGAAAGAGAGGACGCAGTTAAAAACGCAGAGAAAGCTCGAAAGAGCAAGGAGGATATTAGTGCTGCGATTGAAATGGTGAGCGACCTTCAACAACAAATCGATTGCCTTCAGGAGGAAATTACTGGTCATCAGCAGATGGCCCAGACCCTCAAAGAAAATGACAAAACCGCCAAATTGCCGAATGAAAATGACAAGAGCTATCTTAAAAGGCGTAGCAGCCTGCGTGGCGTTTTGTCTCTGCAAATTGACGAGAAAGAGAAGAAGCTTAAACGACTTAGGATGTTACTGAAATCCATCGAAAACCGATACGGAAAGGAAATGTTGGAAATCAAAGAGAATGAGACAAGTTTCAAGGGCGAACTAACCTCAGATTCAGAGGGAGAGTCTAAAGAAATTA
Source organism: Pocillopora verrucosa (assembly GCF_036669915.1). Classification (NCBI taxonomy): domain Eukaryota; kingdom Metazoa; phylum Cnidaria; class Anthozoa; order Scleractinia; family Pocilloporidae; genus Pocillopora; species Pocillopora verrucosa. The sequence goes on from NC_089314.1 coordinate 7,890,091, forward strand.
TTCCTCAGGCTAGAGAAACCAGCCTTGAACAGTCATTGCCTCTACCTGATTTGGTGGGAACGACACAGAAAGCTTCCCTCACCGTACACAATGAAATCAGCCCAGGGTCAGCCTCTGTGGAAGACGACGAACAGTCGTGTTTTGAAACAGACGCTGTCCTTCACAGAAACCTGGATGACACACGAAGTATTTCACCTTTTAGCAAGAAAAGATTGTTTGTCTTATTTCTTTTTGTTACCCTCATTGGTGCCGTAGTATTTGCAGCTACTTTAAAAGTATCAAATACCCTGATGGCTGGTGTTTTGACCACTGTTTTGATTCTGCTGTTTATTTCTCGGTTTAAGAGGACAGTGCTTAATATCTCTGACGGAAGTTTAAAGAATCAGCTTTTCGCGATGGATCAACAAAAGAAAGAGCTTCTTGAAAAAATCGAGGAAATGAAACTACGTCAGGAAGGAGACACAGCCTTAATTGCAGACCTTAAGAGACAACTTGAAGAAGAAATTGCTGACAAAGAAGCGAAGCGGGTAGAAAGTGAAGAGATCATGGCGACCAAGGAGGAAATGTCTAATAAGCTGAGGAAATTAGAAGCAGAAGATTTTGAATCCAGAATGAAAATGGAGATCGAGAAAACAAAACTTTCCGAGGCCGAAAAAATGAAGAGGGGATACGAGGAGTACAAAATGTTGAAAGAGGAGATTGATCATATGAAACGACTGCGTGAAAAAGAAATGGATGATAGAAAAGCCAAAATTTCAGAGCTTGAGAAGCTCGAAACTACTTCTGAAGAGGCGAGAGAAGATGGAATTAAAACTTTAAACTTGCCTATCTCTGTTCTTCCTATTTGCATTGCAGTTTCTGTGTTACTTTGTCAGCTGGGCGGTTATCATTTCTTAGCGCCGTATATGATATTCTTCGTTTTGATAACTGTCGCCGCGAATGCGTGGTACTCCAAACGGAGGGTGTCCCAAGTATTACGCAACGAAAGACAAAACTTTGCCGAGCAAAACGAAGAAATGGATGACATGACCGAGCTCTTAGATAGACAGTTTGAAGTTGTGAAGTCCCAGAAGTCAGCAATTGACATGCTCATGAAAGAGATAGAAAAAGAAAAGCAAGAGAGGAAGGAAAAACGCACTACTCTTGCGAAGCTTATTTGGCAGCTGCAAGAGATGGAAGGAATGCAAAACATCATTTCAAAACAAGCTCCTAAAGCAAAAGAAGTCACAGAGCTTGAGGCTGCCGTAAGGTCCAAAGCCGAGGAGAAGGCTTTAGCTAGAGCAAAATTCTACAACACTATGATAAAAACGTTGAAAGAGATCAATGCCGACGATGAAGAAGACGACGAAATGACGGATGACTTGTGCAGTGCCGCACAAGAGTTAGCTGATTACGCCGAAGATCAACTAGAAGAGCAAAAGAAAAGAGAGCTTGAAAAAGAAAAGCCACAGCGCCCTAAAAAGAGAGAACGCTTTCAATGGAAGTCAATGACGCTTTTTGCTGTCAACTGTGCAACATTGGCCATTTCCCTCGCTCTTCAATCGTACTTAATTACAGCGCTGGTAGCCATTCAAGCTGCATTCTATGCTCTGCAATGGAAGGAGGGTTCGGTAGATCAGCTCAAGGAGAAGCTAAGGCGAGAAGCTACTCGAAATCGATCTTTACAACTGGAAATAGAAAAGATGAAGACATTGCTAGAGACAGAGAAGACCTATAAGGTGTCTGACGAGTACGCGCTTGAAATCAAAGAGAGAAAGAAAGCCAGGAAATCCACGAAAATCAGTTGATAACACTTTCATTCTCAGGTGTGACGAAAAAGGAATTTTTCCTTACCAATGCAATACTTTTTGACTGAGTTGATAAGAAGAGAGTAAAATATCAACTAGAAATAGAAGTTTTTCTATTATTTTAGAGAAAATTGTCAGAGCTAGACCTATGGGAAATATATGGAAGGCAGTACGGATAATTGGTATTTAGATTCGGAGATGAAAATGGATGACCGAGACATTTAAAGAAAATACTGGTATTTTAGGAAAATAGTAACTAATGGTATGAAATTTGAAACCTGAGATCAAACAAAAAGGAAAGAGAAAGCGGGAAAAAGAGAGCAGCACAAAACGAAAAGCACGGAGGTTTCTATGAATACTGAATGAACACCATGAGTGGTACACTGATATGTCCTGTGCTGCTCATTGACTGGCTGAGCGAAAGAGAAGGTTTCGCTGATGTTTCGCGTGTTCATCTTGCTCCATATAAGGGTATTCCTTGATTGAAGAAATGTAGTTGTTTTCTCGGAGTCCAACGCTATTTATAGATGTTAATTTTTGTAGGCATGTTACTGTTCACATTATCCCTTATTGAACAACTCAATCGACATTGGAAAATTTGTATTTTAAAAATGAAATCGCTGAACTGAAAATAGTTCTATGTGAATTGCCACATGAATTAAATGTTTTCAGCAGTGTCGGTTTTTTTATCATTATTCTTATTAATAGTTCGTTTGATGTACAACTTTTAACAGTATTTCTTAGTTCTTGTAGCTATAGCCCTAAAGAAGAAGTTTTTCCACTCTAAATTGTGTTGGTGTGGTCAATTACGAATTCAGGGACGATGTAAGTGGTTCTTTGGCAATAATTTTTCGAATTAAGCATCATTCCCAAGAGCAAGTGTGCAAGATAGCTTCTCTATTTCCTGAGTACTAGAGCATTCAACCAAAAAATTTTGAGCATCGCATCGCAGATTGGATCCCCATTGGGGCAGTCACGGTTTTTTCTTCATCTCGCGATTGAAGCACACAAAATTCACAATAGATTCTGTGTTTACATATACCTTCTCATTAAGAGGAATTGCGTGGTCTTGCCTTAAACATTGCTTCAAGGAATTACGTATACCTTGAGAGTAATTCTCGACGGGAATAGCGTTGTGCTGATGAAAGTATTCTTGAAGGGAGGTAATCCTCAATCCTAAGCTGAAATTAATAGAGGTGAATAGAAGTATTCTCATCGTTTTGTTTTGAATTATCTTACATTGCGACGGAATCAGCCTGCGTGATTAACAACACGTTAAAGCCTGTATTGAAAATTAAACATTTGGGTTGTTGAGGGTAACATTAATTAAACATTGCTCTCTCAAGAAGATCCCCAGTAGTTTTGAGCTACCATTTACAATGTCTCCCTTTCAAGACGATGAATGCATCTGTTCAAATTGCCTTTAGAAGCAATTATAGGCCAAGGAAGTACACATTGACAACCTCGATTAATTAACAGAATTTTTCAAGTTAATGAACCATTGGATTTTCATAATTCCTAACTTGTTCGTTTGATAAATGACAACCGTCTTTTATCAACAGCTTGTACACATTATAATAACAATAAAATACTTGATTCCACCGATTATTTTGGCTTGAATTTAAATACTGGAGAGATCGAGAATGCACGTAAATATTTTAATCTATAAAGGAACCGGCGAGGTCAAAAGCTTTCGATAGATTTAAGGTCTCAAGTCTGAAAGTTACATTTATTGGCGAGTTTAAAACTTTTAAAAAGTAATATTACCTTGAAAACGACGTGACGTGTTGTAGTTTCAAATAGACATATATTACCAAATTGGGTTTTGAAATATTAATTTCTTCGCTTCTAAGATAATTTTTACCATCTTTGTAAAAAAAAATAATTAAGGAAAGTCTACATTATAATAACAATAAAGAACCTTTAAAGAGACATTTTATTTGGCCTGTATTGAAAAGCTTGACTGAAAGGAATGATCATCATGAAATCTCTGGTAAAATGTACTCATAACAGATCTCATCACTTAATGCTTCATATCTGACAATACTCCTTTTCATGAGCTTGGAACTTAAAAGAATTAAAATTCGAACTGAAAACGTTCGGAAGAAAGATATGTATTTAATGAACTAGTCAATCATTAAGTAAACTGAAATTAACACTGCCTGTTATGACGCCACAAAAGTTTAGTAAATGTTGCTTCCTGAGGCCACGCTAAATTTAATTCAAATTCAATGGAGCCTTTCGGTAATTTTCGAAAGTAAAATTAAAGAGATTGTTTACTTTAGTTATGGCAAAGAAATATATATGTTCTAACATCACGAAATCAAGAAAATATTTCCTAGGTTCCATGCACCAGAGAGATGAATAATCATTACTAAATGTAAATGTTTGCCAAAGTTGATGACAGATGCCACAATAATTTCTAACGAGCAATTCAAGGTAACAATACGTAGAACTCAGAGGCATACTACTTCTTAAGATTTGACAGGTTCTGCTCGCTCACACTGAGTAGCTTTGTTTTCCTTTTCTTACCGTAATCAGTGATTTCGGGGTGTAGTTGCTTGATTGCGGCGTTTCTAAGAAATACTGAACCTTAATATGGTGGAGGGAAATTCTGTTTACCAGAATATTACCAGAAACGCAAGCGTTTTACCAAGGTCAACAAACCAGAAATGTTTCTTTCTGGACCCGCTGAACGATTATAAACCAGGTGAACTTCTGTATGTGGAATCAGTGGTTACTACAGCGATAAATTTTTTTTGCTCGTTTATAGCTACTTCGGGAAATGCAGTTATCATTCTCACTTTCTTAAAATCAGACAATCTACGCTCGCAATCTCATTTGCTTCTGTGGTGCCTGGCTTTTGCTGACTTTCTCACTGGACTAATTGTTCAGCCGTTTTACGGAGCCTACAAGATAGCGTATCTTTTCGGACATACCTCTGCCTCGTGCACTTGCAGGGTCATTACAGAGATAGTCGCCTGGTTTTCGGCTGCGGTTTCGTGTGCGTTATTCGCCGCTATTACCGGAGAGCGCTACCTCGCGCTTCACTACCACCTCAGGTACAACGAGCTAGTCACCACGCGAAAGATTCAGATGTATCTTGTCCATCTCGTGATTGGTACAGGAGTTCTAAGCCTTTCAAGATTCGCCGTGAAGAATGTAAAAATATTCTTGTACATCAATATCGTTGGTTTGCTGCTTTCAGTTTTTACTTTGTTGATATCTTTCTGGAAAATTTACAAACAGGTTCGCCGACATTTCCTTCAGATACAAGCGCAAAGTTCCGTGAGTACAGGACGCCAACCCATCGATGTTCAGAGGTTTAAAAGAACCGTCATCAATATGGCGTATGTTTCCGGTTTGTACATGGTATCATACCTTCCTTTTACGTGTGTTCTATTTGCGTATGTGTACGTGGGTTTCACGAGCGAAGTCGAGGCGTTTTATGACATCACTCGTACCTTAGCTTTTCTGCCTTCCTCGTGGAATCCTTTTCTCTATTTTTGGAAAATGCACGAGTTACGAGCTGCGGTGAAAAGTGTGATCGGAAAGGATTCTGCGCCACTTACTGAGGTCATGGAGTTGTGACATAAGTAAACAACGATTTTTACACAAATAAACCGGTGGAAAAGGACCTTATCCTCCGAAGACAGGATATTACCTCTCGCAAGTGTGACATGATTGCTTAAACTTTAATTTACAGGTAGTAAGGTACTCGACCTATCGGTGAAATTAATTTTTTTTTCTAAATAATTTGTCCTTATTGCATACTTCTTTCAAATTTACGAACCATAGGTAATAACGCATAATTCATTTCTTTTACAAATATGAAAAACAAATGGGACATAAAGAACGTTACCGCCTCTCGTTTGGTTTACCACAGTTAAATAAATACAGATTCATGGATTACAAGCAGTCCCTTTTTTTCGGCGAAGTCCGTCGTCCCGACGGCGCGCTTACATCAAAATTAACGTTCGCTGATTTCTTTATTACTGCGGCGGACTTCGCCGAAAAAGGGGAATTGCTCTTTTTCTAATAGATTCGTTGAATTCCATACTTTCTAATCATGCACGGCTCTTTATTTAGTCGAAAGCTTCTTTAACATGTATCTAAAATCGTGACTTTTGAATATGATGGTGCACATTTTGTCGTATTGAATCTTTCGGGTTTCGGCTTTATTGCAGCCAGGCTGTAAAAACGCAGGGCCTTAACATTACAGAAGAAATCCGTAAGCGTGCCTCCATTTGATAATGTTGCCTTCAATGACAAAATATTGACCTATTTGAATAAACTTTGACTCGACAGGTTAACCCAATTTTTCGTGAAGCTGCTATATTTCAAGTTCAGGTGTCAATGCTGAAGTGGTCCTTCCCGAATTATTCATGATCTTGGACATGCATTTCAGCGATGCATTTTGAAAACATCGAGAATATAAAAAGGAAAAAAAGGATAAAATCTTACCCACACCACCCCAACCCTCTCCTTACCCTACAATTCCTTCCTCCGTTGTCGTCAAAGAAAAAAAAATTTTTACGGCGTTTTATTTTGCTAGATTTTTTTTTTCTTCGACAACTTTCTTTTGTTGAAGAAACATCACTCTTTTTAAGAGAGAGGCTTCCGATGACGGTTAAACATATCATTTTCAGATACAATTATTTTACTAATTCACGCGCTTATTTAACCCTTGTAAGGTAGCTTTCAAATTTTCCTCGCTGTTGAGTGCATCCGAGGAATAACTGCTAGCTGGTCTTTTTATTTATTTTTTTAACTGTTTTCATTGTCGGAACACTGTTTTATATTTTGGCAGTTATTTATTCAACCCTACGGCCTCTCTATACTATTTCACCTTTTCCTCACCTGTCAAAGCTTTTAATCCTCTCTATCTTGTTTTCCAAGAAACCTTTGCATGCGCTCAAAGCTTTTAACTCTCTTTATCTTGTTTTCCAAGAGACCTTTGCATGCGCTCAGGAAGCGATTCCTTTCAGAGATATTGTACATTTCAAACTTAAGTTCCTCTTTCAACACAAAACACACTTGTGTTCATCTTAATGGATCTATGCTATTTTCAATAACAGCTTTCCGATTATCTATACTCCGGAAAAGCGAAAAACCTTTTATCATATTTTCAACAACTTTTTTTTTTCAAAATTATGAAATGAGAAACGGAAGGTGAAAAATTTTGGTGTCATACTTTGGGCAGATATTTAAAAACCTTAGAGCTGGGGGAATCAGGCAGAAAAAAAAAAACATGATATTTTTAACAAACTTGCTTGAACAATGGCCTTTGAGATATAGAGAAGGCAGGAAAGGATTGCCAAATCCCTTCTAATTCTTTCTTCAACCATTCTAATTCATTCATAAAGAATTTAGAAATTTACGGCTAACAGTTGTTATGATCCATCAAATGTTTTTGTTCGTGCGCGATTGGTCTAAACGCAGCGTGAATGAATATCCCTCAGCCAGAGCGGAAGAGGTCCTAAGGCCCCCCCCCCTCCCCCTCCCCCTCCCCGAACTATTTATCGCTCCAGGTTTTCCTCGAGCTCACTAATTATTCAATATGAAGGCTTCTGCACTCGATCAGAATATTTATCACACGTTTGGAAGCAAATTTTCCTGGCAGCCAGGCCATTTTTTAATTTTTTCGTCACCTTGAAGTCCCACTCAATAATATTTTAAATTTAACCAAAAGCTCATTTTTTAATAAACTTTTGTCAGTCCTACTCGACAGCCTTTTGCCACAAAGCGACAGACTCCTCTGTCATAGGAGATATGATCATACATCTGCTGGAACAAAAAATAACAGGACCCCTAGGAATAGAAAATCGATAGCCGGCATAAGCCGACGCCATGATGGCCTAAGACAACAAAGTCACATCAACAGTGGCTGTGTAATTGAAGTAAACCAAGATGCACTCGACTACTTGTTTGAAGCACATATATCGAGGTTTACCTTAATTTTCTTGATAGTGATTTGACCATGCTGCAAAATCACAGTCATAAGGCACATTTCCACCATCCGGCTCACCCCACCCCACCACCCCCCCCCCCTTTTTTTCCCATTCCATTACGTAAAAGCCTCTCCATTAGAGGACTCTATAACTTTATTAACATAGCCACCGACTTATTTTTCTGAATCGTTATGACAAATCTTCTAAAATCTTTCGTATCTTTCAGTCTGGTTATCATCCGTAGAGAGAAGGCATGGTACTGAGAAAAATGAAATTTACCACGCTTACATGTATACACACGAGGCCTTCCTCTGCTGGCCAGAGATTATTCAATTATAGGAGAGTAAACTTGTGAAATTCATAAGACAAAGATTTGAAACTTTGTAAAGGTCCTGCAAACTTTAAAAAAAATTTAGAAACAAAGATGTTTAACAAGTTTTTAAAACAAGACTTGTTGTAACATATAGTTTCATACATGATACATTTATTCGATGAACACATATATTTTATTCTGTCTATGATATTTGTTTATCGTATTGTTCCCTGAAAAACCTGTGTCTGGAGTGGACAATAAAGTGAAACCTTAAACCTCTCATTCATGGTTAAAGCTTTCTGGGTTAAAAACGCTTTTTGCACTCGATTGTAAATTCTAAGTTCAACCAAATTAAATTCGTTTTGAAATATCCCTCCTCCTCAGCTCCTTGTAAAGCCTTCGACTATGGGCCTATGTTTATATGAAAGCCGTGCCGATGCTAGATCTTTTAAAGTATACCCACTCTTGTAATTCTACCATAAACTGAAGCTTTGTCTGTATTAGAGCACGTCTAGATGATAGTCCTGCAATTCATAGATAAGAGAGAGGTTTAGAGGAAACAAGGAAACAAGCTAAGCACACTTTTGCAAAAGTTACACAGCTGAAGCTCTGTATAAATCTGTCTTCAAAAGTTCTGTTTACCTTCAGTCAGAACTAGTCAACTTGAATGCTGAGTGAAAGTATCGCCATATGGCCACCACCTGTTTGTATTTATTCAGACTCTCCCTCCAGTACACGTATTTGCTTTTCACCTAAGTCTCCTACACTCCTTCAGGAACCCTATTTTATCTCTCAAAGCTGAATAAGCGCAACTTCTCATATGCGAAACCATAAGATTTTAAAACTTGTGGTCGCAATTTAGTTTGATTTTCTTCGCCATACTTTTCTCTTGTGGTATCTTTTGAGGTAATAGTAGATTTGCATCTTGCTGTGACAATGCGACCTGAGTTTGTATATTTTACTAGGTAAACACAACAGCCATAGTTTGTGCAGCTTGCTCTTTTTGAATGGCAACGTGAGTTAGCTCTTGGCAGACACTACAGAAAACAGAGCTAGATATAAGCTTCGATTCTTGTTAGATACTTCATCATTGAAACAGCTATTTGTCAGCGAGGATGAGTAACCTTTTTTCGTTAATTGCGGTTTTCCTTTTCACCTTTGAAATAGTTTGGACACTTAGAGGTAATTGATAGGGACCTTAACAACTTTCGATTTGATTCTTTGGCTTTTTAAAAGATTTTGTGTACATCTCTTTTACCCTTGTAGCTAGGTTGCACAACTCTCCTCCTCGATTTCTTCACATGGAATTGGTAGTTTATTCACTGGTAGTTCCTTTGAGTTGTAGATGGTTCGATCGCCTAAAGAAACTTTCCTGACGATTATCAAACAGCTTCAGCAAAGGCAAATGATTAAGGAGGCGCAAAACAATATCCACTCCTAATACAATAGAGAGTTTAAACACAACCAAGAAATACCTAAAATTATTTTCATTTTTTCTTGGTGTATGGCGCAAAAAGGTAGGCTCCCCAAGCATTTCGTCTCAAGGCGTTGGTAAACACTTACAGATTGTAGCTATTAATTTCAAAAAATATCGAAGAGCCTTTGAATGACTGTTTAAAGCTCTTCAAAATTTCATTTCTTGTCATTTAAGGAGAATTTCTTTCAACTCCTCTCATCATTTAACTCCAATTGATTTCATTAATAGTCCCTCGCTCGACGTACGCCGGCCGCCAGCTGCTCGTAGGATACTGGGGACAAAACGGAGCAGGACCCGCAAATGGCCCAGCAAACTACGAAAAGTCGCTGCTTGAAGTGTGCAGGACAACAAAATACGACATCTTAGCTGTGTCTTTTGTCATTGTCTTCTTTGACCCAAGAAACAAAGGTAAAAAAGTGTTTTTTGAGTTAACCTGTAATAAAGCAAATTTAAACTGAGAAGTAGAATGTATTCGAACATTCAATTGCCTTTGTTATTCTAAGCTTAAGTTATGAATCTCTTGCCACGCTCTGTACCAATAACATAATGGACCTAAATCTGTCAGAAATATGTTCTGTCCTTTACTAAGCCTTAATGTCAATCAACTATCAAAGAACTGTAAACTATACCAAGCCAGGACTACTTCTCAGTCACCAAAAGAATAGGAGGCTTCTGTTAGGAAGAGAAATTCTGATTACCCCAACAGAATTTAGAATTCAACACTACAAATGCTGGAGACGAAAAAGTCCTAAATTATATTGAAACACGCATATATTTCTTATATACGCTCTTTTCGTCCTTTAGGTCTTCCAGCACTGAACTTTGCTTATCACTGCGAGACATCCGTTTCTCCAGAGTATCCTTTCCTGTTGAGATGTCCAAAAATAGAAGAAGGGATATTAGAATGTCAGAAAAGAGGAAAGAAGGTCTTGATGTCTATAGGTGGTGCCACAGGTGATGGAACTCTACCCTCCGCTTACAAGGCCAGAGAACTTGCCAGAACTCTGTCCGATTTGTTCTTAGCTGTGGGAAATCGCTACCAAGATTTGAGACCTTTTGGAAGGTATCTGCAATTTATTTGAACAAGGCAACGTAGAGCAGAAATTGTTTTAGGCATATCTCAGGGAATAGCGGTGAGTAGGAAGCTAGCCTGCTGGAATCCGTTTCGCGAGATTCGGGTTCGAGAAGCTTTCGCGTTGTTGTACTGTGTTCTTGGGCAAAACGCTCTAATCTCACACCCTTTCCCTTGAGCCAATTGTAATGATGGGTAGTTAAATGCATTTCTGGTGGGTTATCAGCTATGTAAAAGTAAACCGTTGCTTTGTGCTGAGATACAGTGATAGTTTCGAACAGTATTAGTCCCACTCTCAAGATCTTAAGAGTAATTATCTCTGCCATATTTTTTATGCTAGTTCTGAGAATCTAGCATCGGACAAAGTGATTTCCCCAAATTGATATTCTTTTTATTCTCATTAACTTTCTGCCTATTTTTGTGCGATTATTGTAAGGAGAAATAAGCTATTAATCAATTTTTGACGTGAAAGGGTCAAAGACGTAAAAACTTTAATTCGTTAAGACTGACTTTCTAATAAATATGTTCATTAATTCAACATTAACGGTTCGTTATATGAACGGGGCAAAATAAGTCGCAGATTGGCTCAAGCCAACTCTAGACCACAAAAAACAAGACCACACCTTATTGATTTTATCAAAAATTAAGTTAGCCTTGCTATTAATGAAAAGCAGCGAGTTAGCGTGATCAGGTTCTAAGAGCTTCAAAACTTTAAATAATGTTTTCCTAGTGCTGTCATGGACGGTATTGATCTTGACATCGAGGGAGGAGACAAGAAACACTACGGGGAGTTTATTCAGGAATTGCGAACGCTCATGGACAACGACCAATCAAAGGGTTATCTGATCACAGGCGCGCCTCAGTGCCCATATCCCGACCACTTCCTAGGACCTGGGCCGGGGACTGGTATGTAGCAGGTGTTGCATGCACTTAACGTTTAAAGTCAGAAAGGCGTTGCATTGTTTTTTCATCACTATCACATTCCAGAGGTGGTCAATGCCAATGAAGTTTGTTAAAGCCAGCATAAATGTTCATGCAGTGGTTTAAGTTTTTGCTTTTTTTGGTCCAAAACACCGGCCACTACCGTCCACTTAATTTGTGCTTTAAGGCTGACCCAAAAAATAGCTGCCCATGGCGCTAATGCCCTAGACTTGATATCTTAGTTTTGGAAGAACAAAATTTCAAATCAGCTCAGAGCGCTTTCTCTTGATTCCAAAGTCACACTTTAAACATTTTAATAAACCAGTTAAAAGAAATAAGTTTCCACTGGAAAAAGTTCAGGGGTATTGTACGTTAGAACCTGAGAAAACTAGCATTTCAATCAACAATATAAATAATTACGAAATACATGTACCATGGAGGATCTAATTTTTCTAACGAAATTCTGTGTAAGGCCTGGAGGAAGCCGGTCATCTCGTGGACCATCTTTACATTCAGTTCTACAACAATTACTGTCACACCGGGGCTGGTGACTGGTTCGCTGACACTCTGAATAAATGGCTTAAGTTTGCTAGTGGTAAGACCCCACAGGGACCCTTGATTTTTATCGGTCTCCCTGCGGCCACAAAGGGCGCCAGTGGTGCACATTTTTACAGACCACCAGCTGAGCTGGCGAAGATGTATCAGGTACGTAAACTTGCATTTTTATCAAGAGTAAAAAAATGGAAACGTACTCGTTTGGTCTAGAAAAATTGCGCCACCCTCTCAATCAATCAGATGTAAAATTAGTAAAGCAATCCACGTCACCCGCAATTTTCGTGCCCCAGATTTCTGTATTTCTTTTTTTTTCATGACCGCGGCAAATGAAACTGACGCGCATGCGTAAAGACAAAATGAATAAATGTCATAACTTCCAAATATTCCTTGATCGTCTAACAGCTTTATATCTTTCACAGGCCGTCAAAAATCTGCCAGGCATCGGTGGAATAATGCTCTGGGACGTATCCTGGGATCAAAACAATGTCATCAGCGGACAACGATACTCTGAGTATGCTTTTAAGGAGCTTGACGGCGCTATCGTGCCTCCAGTAACAACTCTGGCACCTCCTCCGCCAGTTAGTACACAGGCTCCTCCTCCTCCGCCAGTCAGTACTCAGGCCCCTCCTCCTCCCCCGCCAGTAACAACTCAAGCACCTCCCCCACCGACTGGTAATTTGCCTTTTTTTGTAATCTAGTTTATGTTAACTTTTTCTTGAAGGAAAGCTTCTAAACATGGGTATGGCGTGGAATCTTGAATCTAGCTCCTACCTCTATAGTTTCTTACAAATTAAAGGGGCTCTGTCAAGATATTATGGGTAGATTTAGGTGTATACAGAAATACCTCTAGATAAAATAATATCTCGGAATAACCCTAATCTTAAGATTATAGAGGATGGTTAAGAATAAGATAGATTGATAGGGATTGAAAATAAGAATGATAAATTTAATAAATTCTATCTAAATTGTTAAGATGGATATACTATTTTTAAAAATCTTTTCAATACGGACACCATTTATACTCCCGGTTCCCCTTGCGGAGATGATCCTCGATCCTTCTGGAAACAGTTGATAATCAGCCACACTTAAGTTTACATGGGATAACTGTTCCTGGTGTGGTTTATTTTTATGTTTGCATCAATCTATAAAAATACTCCTCCCTTCTATTTTTTTCTCGATCTTTAAACGCAGGTCCGTTCTCCTGTGAGAGCGCTGATGACGGTATTTACCCAGACCCCAGTGATTGCTCCAAGTACATCCAATGTTTTGGTGGTCGACAGTTTAACCAGTCGTGTCCAGGAGGTCTTCTGTTTAACCCAGAAACAAAAGCGTGTGATTGGCCGCAAAACGTGCAGTGCTGATGTACAGCGGCTAATTATTGTCTAAGCGGGATCATTAAAAGTAGACTGTACTATTAAACTGTTGTCAACTCTCATAAATATGGTACACTCACGTATGGCATTCCAACCATCCCCTCCTTCGATAAGTAACGTTTTCTCTTTTTCTATAACACATTTTTAAAATTTCTAAAGGGGAAAACCAATGGTGGTTTTTCTTTTTGCATGCAACTTAGTTTTTGCCACAAGGGGTAGCTAGTCGTTGCTCAATACCCATCCTTGCTTACTCGTACCTTAGACTGCTGTTAACGCCAATTTTAATTATCAAGCTATCGCTTCCATCTTGATGTGCAATATCAAAGGACGTGCGCCCTGATTGCTTTAAAAGGTCTATCGTGCGTGGAACGAGAAAGATTGGATTGAAAGTTTCGACAAGTGAAAAAGAAATCAAAGGATCACTTGAATTCCTCATTTTTTAAGAACAAAAAATTTCCCGTAAAATGATAGAAGAAAAGTCATTTGATTGTTTATCTCAAGAGAAAAGCAATCTTATTATGTGGAAGAGCTGGAAACTACACCTGTATATTCACCGGATGCACTTAATAAAGGAGAAAAAGATAAAAGCTACTTAGCATTCGATTTGTATGCGCATTCAGTTAAATTGTTACATCGGTCAAATTACATACAACTAATTAGTCTCCATCGACTATTCTCGGTTAAAAAATATTGTTTACCACTGCCAGTGGACGATGTTTACCAACTGGATATATTTGAATTTTTACGTTGCTTTAATGCAGCAAATAATTTCGGCGAACTACCTTGTCACAGACCACAACCGCGTTTTAGCCGGTCATTCTTTCAAGGAGCTATACGCCACAAACTGGTTGAACTGTATTCAGGCTTGTTATGACGAACCAAAATGTATCTCGTACAACTACCAAAGATTAGGGGCTGAAAATGGTGTGTGTGAATTGAATGACAGTGGATTTGAGGACTTGTGCGACAGAGATGAGGTACTTATCTACTCATCCGGCTTTGTTTTTCAACAGATAAGAAAAATTAAGGTAAGTATTTATTGGTTGCATGTTCATTTCAATTGCGGTAAAGTTGGGCGCCTTTATTATGATGAAGCAACAAAGAATTTTAGGGAAGGAAAACTGCAATAGGAAATGAAAGGCCTGAGTTTGGATGCGTAGATGTATGAGAGGCATAAAAAGTAAACTTACATTTTATCCCAGCTAGGACACATGTTATTGCGGTGTCACAATGCCGTATGCTCTTGCCTCCGCTTTCCTTGTGATTCAGTCTTTTAGTTTTCCAAATCCATATCACACTATTCGAAAATTAATATCAGTAGGTTAGGGATGTGCATTGTCTATTTGAGAAGAAAAGCAAAAGGAAAGGCAAATAAAATAAAATAAAGCGCTGAAAAATTAAAAATAAAATTGCAAACTCTTCTCTTAAAATTTTTGACAAAACTTTAAGTAAAACAGCAATGGTTTCTTTCGATTTCGTATATTGGCTGAAGATGACTTCTCTGTGATTATAAAACGTATTTCTTGAACTCAAGTGAACAAATCCTTTTCATTTAATCGATCGACAGTTGTCCAAAGATGATTTGAATGTCCAACACACTGGATTAAGCGTTCCGGAGTCAAAGGAGTTAACTACAGCCACAACACGCACTAAGGATAACACAGGACTCCTGACGCTAAAGCCCATTAATTTGGATGATTAAGTAGCACCTGGCCCTATACTCCCAACAGAATGAAAAGAAAAGCAAAATAATCACCTGAGTAATTCAGTGATAATTCCAATATCACTTTGAAGTAGAGGAGCATTTGCCAGCGTTGTAAAATTTAGTGTTTCACATAACCCGCGAGGAGGGCATGTTTTCTGGCGGGCGAGTGACAAATGTTCTGACTGATTATATTGTTGACAGAGGCAGCCATAGTGAGTTTGTAAGATCGAGAAAAACCTGACGCGCTTCAAAGTGGTTTACAACGAAGAGAAAAATAGGCGGCAGGGGTGGGGATAAGGTGGTTTATTCGCTCCAGGCTTTCCCCGATCTAAATAACTATATATGGTAGCTACAAAACTCAATCAGAATGATAAGCACTCGCTCGCCGATATTAAAGGCCTTCAATACAGTCTGTATTTTCCGACCATTGTGCTTCCAACTAGTGACATCAGAGGATAATGAATTCCACCCAAACCATCCCAAATGTAACCACTGACATGAATTGTGCAATCAAAGGAACGGACTTTGATTAGAATTTACAGGGTGCTGTCCGAAGAGGAATTCTTTATTTGTGTAGCAGTAGCAGTAGTTACCAAATGTAAATCGTCGTGTGTTACACAGTGTTGTAATTCGTGTACCCAATGCAACATTAAGGAATCAATGAAAGAAAATAGTTATTCTTAACTTTTCAATCTTAGCGCAACCATGGATCTGTCTTTACCAACATGTCTGATCTTATTTAGGTGGTCAAGCTGACTATTACTAAAACATACCTTAAGACAAACAAAACCAAGCGCATAAGATGACTAAATGTGACAATAAACTTCCATTTTAAGCACGTATTCTTGAGTGAAGACCCATGGATGTTACTCGTTTCTTTTACTATGTATAGAATAGTAAGTCCGAATAGCGAAAAAATATTAAAAGGCTAAAAATCCTTTGCTATTTGTAGCCTTCATTGTAATGGTAAATTATGAGTTCTCATGAAGGCAACTATCTCCAAATACGTTGTTTGACTTTGGTTTCGTGGCCTTTCGCTTTTTTCGTGTTTCCTGATGTAACATTTATTCTGTATCTCTGTATTACATCCGATCCTCTATTAAATGGTATTCTGCATCAGGTGACCAGTATAAAGGATAAATTTACCCTTTATGTTGCAATATTTGGTGGCACCTGAGGCAAAATACATTTTATTAACTACCGTCAGTTTGCGACGTTTGTTTTACATAATAAACAAGCATGTCTACGAAAACATAAGGTAACCTAAAGAATCCTCCAGTTTACAGAGAGGCAAAAACTATTTTTCTGGTTCAGAAATCATTCGAGAAGCTTCGAAAGAAACGATTTAATATATTACTCACTTTGCTAATCTTTTTACGCAAGGAGGACCTCACATGACGGACCATTCCCACACTGGTCGTAGGCCAAAACTTTGATTTCGAACTTTTTTCCACAACTAATCCTGTAAGGTTAAAATGAACCGAGGAAACACTATTTATTTTTCTTTCTGCTTGTGGAGATCGACTTCCTTCGATGGCAGAGTATTCAACGTTGTGTCCTAAAATTTCCTACAGTACGTATGGGGGGGGGGGGGGAGGGGGGAGGGAGGGAGGGCACGGTTACACGTAGGCTAAAAATTTCCTCATATGTGTGATTGGATGGTAGGACATCCCATGAGATGAATATGCTTTTGGCTGTATTGTTCACAAAGGTGACATTTTGTGGCGGAGTCCCAGGAACTGGAATGAAGGCTTACATCTTAAACTCTTCATTTAACCCTGTCAAACTTGTAAATGTGTTTCATTTGACATAAGACTTTTATTGTTTTTAATAAAAATTGATTTACAGCGTAATACATACCTCGCTTAAGAACTAAACATCAGCATTTCTTGCCTTAATTACATCATCTTTTAAATAGTTCTTACCTTTCCACCGAAAATTGTTCCGGGACGTTTACCCACAACAAGTAACTGTATGGTGATAATTACTTTTGCAATTTTTTACAAAGCTGACGATTATTAACAATTATCCTATGTAACAGTCTACGGTTTTTATCAGACCATTTACAGACGTACACGCGAAATGGAGAAAAATCGACCATAACTGCGATTGGCGATAATTCCTTTATTGTACCCTGTACATTAAAAAAATTTCACAGATCATCACGTTTGGTATCGTAAATTGTTCCAAGGATGTTGTTACGGAACAGCAGTTATATTAACAGGCTCACTAACTGGTCCAAATCCTTTGCTATTCGCAGCCTCCACAGTAATGGTAAATTTTGAGTCCACGTTTATGCCAACGATCTCCAGATACTGTGTTGGCGCTTGTACTTCGCGACTTGTTGTTTCGTTGGGGATCTTTGATGTAATATTTACTCTGTATTTCTGTATCAAGCCCCGTCGTTTACCATCGGGTATCCTTTCCCAGGAGACCAGTACACAGGACGAATTCACTCTCACTGCGCTAATATTTGGAGGCGCCACCTTAGGCCCTGAAGCCAACCACATTTTATGTACTTAATGAGTGAGCGGGAGGGCCGGGAAGGAAGATATTTGGCTCGAGGCGGACTCTGTCCGTACGGCATTACCTCGAGCCACATATTTTTCTGGTCTGGTCTAACAAAACTCAGTCAATAAGCATTTTGTTATATGACCATTTAGTGCTGGAACTCGCACACAGAAGGGCGCCAATCGAAAATCTAGCAAAATAATCTAGAGCTAACTTGTATATTTTGTTGGAATGTTGTGGTAAACTGGCTCGAACACAGAGCGCAAACGGGAGGCATCAGGAGTCTGATCAAGAACTTTTATTCGGGTCGACCGCCGCTTTTTTCTCAATACCTAATTTAGCCTTAAATAAACGCTCTTTACTATCCTGTCGGCAGGCAAGTGGGGGCTTGCGGGAACACTAACTTTGGTAGATTAAACATCTCTCTAGAGGACTATCTCAAGCAATCTCACTAGACTTTCGAAATGAACAACAAAGTACTCGATACATCAAGCCAAGAAAACAATCGATCTTCGAGAACTAAAACCTAACCAAAAGCTCAAGTTGAGGACTTAAAGTAAGGTCGGTAGACGAACTCAAACACGACTAGTGGTGGCGATTACTGTCCGATATTAAGCCCCATTATAGCAGTCAAGGACAAATCACTTAAAAGCGGAACTACATGTGTGCACTTGTATCGCAGGACAAAACAAGGCTCACAAGACTTGCGCAAAGACCACAAGATATTCTAAAAAACATAAAAAATTCACAAACGTGTAGCCAGAACACTTCAAATGTAGTTCATAACAATTTTTTATCTTCGAGGCAGAACAAGGAAATCAGAATGCACCGTAAAGTGTAACTCACTTTATTATTTGTTTTATTTAAAAGTACACAATTTTAATCCTCTTTCTCGGAAAATGCAAAACAGCTATGTGGGTGCGGGGCCGGATGGTTTATTTTCCCAACAGGCTCAAGTCAACACGTCCCGCCTTACACTCGCTAGCTTTCACTATGGTTATCTACGGCTTAGCACGTGCGGGGCAGTGCGGATCATATGATATATGAAAAGATGTTACTTACTTCTCTCGTCTGTTTTAACCCAGAGGACCTCACTTGACGGACCATTCCCACACTGGTTGTAGGCCCGCACTTTGATTTCGTACCTTCTGTTCACAATTAATCCTGTAAGGTTGAAATGTACGTCGGGAACACTAAACACTTTTCTTTTCTCCCATGCCGGTTGACCTTCTTCTATTATCGAATATTCTACTTCATATCCGACAATTTCGTCATTTGTCTGATTCGTTGGCACAGCATCCCATGTGATAAAAATGCTCTTGTACGTTTTGTTTACCATCGTGACATTTTTTGGAGAAGTCCTGGGAACTGAAATGTAGGCTAGTTTCGGTTAACAATGAAATATTCGAGAGCAGATCCTCAGTCTTTTTCTTCTTCGTTGATGTTTTGGTGCGTCTGCGATCTTCTCAACACCAGTGGTAAAGATCACTGACGCACTGGAACACTCCCGACTTAGGACCAGCCTATCGTATCAAGTGGTCAGAAACATTACACTTGCTAAATTTATGGCAGCTTATCGAATTCGGGCGGGTCTTAAGTTTAGGCACGATCTGATGGGCCTATTTGAAATAAAGGGTTATCCTGTTTTCTTAATGAGGATATATTTGTTAAAGTAACCCCCCCCCCCCTCAAAAAAAAAAAAAAATTGATGATATCCTAAAAAGATGAGTTCCGTCTGCAAACGCTTACTTAGAGACAATATTTGTTCCGATGTTTTCTTCCGAAAAATCAGTGCGAAACATATAATGACCTTTGCATCCCTGCATACCGTAGAAGTATCAGTCTACAAATATAACATCAACGATTAACATTCACATGTCTTCATGACTAGAAGCCACAAGTTTGTATAAAGTTGATGATAAACAATTTCTTAATAAGTCTCTGAATAAGATTTTAGCTGTTACTGAAAGAAAAACACACTCATCACAAAAGCATTCATATTCATTACTTTATTTTTTATCTAAACATATTGTCACCCAAGGTAATATTGTCATGGAATTATTATTTTTACTGGGAAACTTCAAATTTTGCTCTCATAATTTGCCCGGAAAGTTTAGAAGAAAATTAAAGAGCTTACCTGATCTATCCGAAATGCAACTGTTTTTACCGTGGGAAGGTAAACACCCGTTAACCTAAAAGGCGTATAGCGAGTACATAATTATATAATTGTGATAATGGTGATGATGAACAGAAAAGAGAGATTTCGGAATACAAATCTATAATTTTTTGATAATTTACGGAGGACGGAAATGTTCTACGAAAATGCCTTGACCTGCTGCTGAATAATCTTAACTGCCACAGCAGATGCTCGAAGTGAATACAGAGCGAAATAACGTTATTTTCTCATTTTGTGAAGATCACAAATTCAGATTATACAGGCAGTGCTAACATTAAGATAAAAGCAAAGGAGTAAGCTCGGTTTGCTAAATCAATCCCACAAAAGTATGCCAACAAATCGGCAAAAAGCCTGCTTCACAAGTCAAGTAAAGATGCAAGCGCCTCAGTTATTGAAAGTTGAATCATTGATCATAAATAATGAAAGAATGGGATGGAAGGTAACCATCAAATTTCCCAGTATCTAAAAGGTTATCTCTGAAAGCTGTCCTTGATTTGCGAATTTGTTACCTCATTCGCATTAAGTCTTATCCGAACACTTTATATATTAAGTAGTGCTTGTTTATGATGCCAATGCTGAACATACTATAAAACGCTAAGTTTGCTTTCTCCTAACAATATCAAAATGTTAGAATAAATTAAAAAATCTATCAATCATGAATAAATGAATAAAATCGGGGATCAAGGGAAATGTTCTCATCAAATTGAAGTAGATGGTAGGGTTAGAAATAATGAATCTAAACTGATCGGAGAAATGACAACTTCCTTAAATATCTTTAATTACTTGACATGGAACTAACTTTGTTTTATCGATCACATTACTTACCTTCTTTATAATTGTTTTTATCTGCTGGAAAACGAAGCCCTTCGAGTAAGTAAGGAACTTATCTCTGTTGCACAAGTCTTCAAATCCACAATCATTCAATTCACACAGACCGTTAGCGTTTTCAGACCTCTGGTAGCTGTACGAGACGCAACTTGGTTCATCGTGACAAGCTTGAAGACAGTTGAACCAGTCTGTGCCGTGAAACTGTTTGAAAACATGACCGACGTTTGATACGCGGTTATTTTCTGTGACTGGATGTAATTTTCGTAATGGTGGACATGTTAAAAATACAAGGAAAACGTTAAGATAAACAAGGTTTTTTAAGAACAGCATGATTCCAAACATGAAGAGAAGACGGGGTTCTGCCCTCACGAATGAAGCGATTGAACTCTGGACAAAGTTGCAGTTTGCTTTGATGTTCGTTAAACACGAGAATGATTGACAAATCGGGCGCGAATTTTTTCTGCAATTTCATCAATGTCTTCACCTGCCATTATTCAAACTCTAACCTGTTTATCGATGAGCTTCATTTGACAAAGAACTTTAATTATTTTGATGAATATAGTTCACAGCATAACACGTAACTTACACAACAACTAAGCTTTAATATTTCTTGTCTTAATTAAATCATTCCCTTTAATGTGACCTATTTTCGAGAAATGCCTCAGAAAACTATTGATGTATTTTGATAATTACTCGTGCAAAGTTTTCAAAACTGACGATTGTTTAACAATAGCTTCTGACCGGTTAATGGCTACGTTTTGTCACCGTGTACGGTTTTTATTAAAACGATCTATATTGCATATCGCTTTTTGATAAAACTTATTTCATGGTATATCATTCTTAATGAGTATATTGGTTAGGCATTTGAATTTTTTTTCTTCTTTATTAAATTTCTTTTGACTTACAGATTAATTTCTGACGCGAGGGTGTTGTGCAGCGGAAATTACCCAGTTTATTGGTAGACCTTAGTAAACATTAATCCTTTAACTCCAAAGATCTGATTGTTAATTCTCCTCTCTGGCTGCTACACACTTCTTTGTAAATTAGTTGTGATAATTTAGTGTTAGATCAAGATAACAACTTCTACCTGATTGATTTTAGTTTTCTTAGAACCTGTTTGCAGGATAATGTTTGGATATGATAAGGAGAAGTTCAATGTTAATCACTTCTGAGAGTTAAAGGGTTAAAGCGATTAATTATTAACCAGACATCTGTGTGTTCTAAATTATAAACCAGGAACTGATTACGTGAGGTATCCAACACAATGACCCGAAAAGGCCTAACACAGTTGTAAGAATACAACGCAAAAATAACCTTTATAAACTAGAAATTGCCTAAAAAGTACAAAACGTGAACTTTAATACCTCAAGTTTATTAAAACATTACCACTTTAAAGTTCTATAGCTTAAATTGAGACATCAGTCTCCTTTATTTTAATGTTTGTGATACGAAATTAAATGTAAACTCAGCAATCGATGCTTTATCTAAGAAACTTTTGGCTGTAGGGTTTATATATGAAGTCATCTTTTAAATATCTCCAAAGGTACACTGATTCTGGAATTGAAACTAAGTGTTACTTAACATATTCAGTTTCACCTTAACAGGTTTACTGGCCGGTCCGTACCCTTTGCTAGTTGACGCCGACACTGTTATTGTGTATTCTGGATCCGCCTCTAAGTTTGTCAACAAGAGTAACCGCTTTGCTTTGTCTACTTTTTCACTCATTGTTCTCGCTCCCAGCTTTGATCGGGTATAATTCACTCTGTAACTTATGATTGTCCCATCTCGTTTACCATTTGGTACTCTATCCCAACTGACCAATATGCTTGTTGAGTTCTTTCTCTCAGCTGATAAATTTTGAGGTGCTGCTTTGGGTCCTTAAATGTATAGAAACAGAGGCATCAGAATGTAACGCAATTGATCAGTTCAGAAAGTAAGCAGGTGAGCAGGCAAGCGGTAAGTAATGGCTATGTAGGTAGATTGGTACATTGGCTGGTAATACTTAAGTATTATCGTCATTCGCTCTGACGAAAGGTTAGC
The DNA here is from genome assembly GCF_036669915.1 of Pocillopora verrucosa. Taxonomy (NCBI): domain Eukaryota; kingdom Metazoa; phylum Cnidaria; class Anthozoa; order Scleractinia; family Pocilloporidae; genus Pocillopora; species Pocillopora verrucosa. The sequence goes on from NC_089314.1 coordinate 7,912,800, forward strand.
GCTCGAAACGCCAGCTTTGAAACTCTTTACGGTGGCCAATTTACGTTATCAACTCAGTTGATAATAACAAATTACCATGTTATACTCTCCCACAGACACAGCACCACAGTTTCTTCAGGAAGAAGCCTCCTTTATTCACTAGTGAGTAGGTAGGTTGCCGGTTTGTGAGCATGGAAGTCGGTGTTAAGTACTTACTTAGAAAGGTGGGCCAGTCGTTAGATAGGAAGGTTGGTGGGTACATAGGCGGACGAGTAGATGGGGGAGTGGGTATATAAGTGGGTGGGGGTGGGGGTGGGAAGGAAGCAGAGAGGGACAGTAGGTGGGTAGGCGACCATAGGTGGGTAAGCAGGGAGGCAGGTGAGTGGGTAGGAACATAGAGACGTAGATAGGTTGGTAGGTGGCTAAGATGCGACAGGAAGGCAAGTAAATGAATAGATAAGAAGGTAGGTAGAGAAGGAATGTTTAGGTAGGTAGATAGGTAGGGAGGTCGGTAGTTAGTTTCAACTTCTCATTATGTGATGGAACGCAGCTCTTCAGTCAGAGCTATCCTCCTCCTGCAACGCTTGTTTCGAAAGTACATTTGCAGAAAGCAGAGAAAAGAAGGGGTAAACATTTAGATAGAAAGGATGGTAGGCAGGTAGCTTGGGGGTAGGTATGCAGTTAGATAGCGAACAGCAACAGAGATTGATACAATGTAAAACATCATGTTAAAACTTACTGTCTTCGTCTGTCTTTGCTGAAAGCATCGCGCTGGAAGGACCATCCCCACATTGATTGAATGCTAACACTGTTATGTTGTACCTTCTGTGTATTTTTAATCCTGTAAGGTTGATATAAACCGTGGAAGCTGTAACCTCACTCCCATGAATGTCCTTCTTACCGGACTTTAAGGAGTAAATCACTTTATATTCTGGGATCAGTTCGAGATTCTGATTGGTTGGTACAACATCCCACGTGATGAAAAGACTGGTTATCGTCTTGTTCACCTCTTTAACATTTTGAGGCGGAATCGTGGGAACTGAAATGGAGACATAGTTCTATTAGCATTATAATTTCTCAAGTCTAAAGTAAATTACCATCAAGTGTAAAAATTGATCTTCGCAGCTGAGCTGGATACTAAAAAAATCTGTTAGAAAAAAAGCCTGCAAAAATACAGGTTTCAACGGAATTCAAACCCGCACCTCTCAGGTTCTAGTTGGATGCTAAAATTTGTCTTGCTTCATTTGTGTGGCTTTGGTGTTTAGTTGATAGTAGCGGCCCAACTATCCTACAAACTTACCACGTAGTCCTCTAACTTTGCAAGTGGCTTATTTGGCCGGCAACCGATAGAATGAGCGATTTATTGCTTTAACAAAAATGGGAAAATTTTTAATTGTCTATGAGTTTATCGGAGCGATATATTTTGACCAATCAGGGCACCCGTAGTTTTTAAGCTATTTCATAATTGACGGTGTTTTTACACAGCCTTCCCTTTATGCGCTGCGGTCATATTTCCGACAAGGTAATGAAGGTGTCAGTCTTCAAAAAGCGTTTGCTTCGGATTCGTAATAGGTCTGGAAAATGAGGCTGGTTTAATCAGATCAAACATAAAGTTAAAACTAGCTTTTAGTAGTAATTAACCAACAACTCAATATTTTTCTAGCCTTCAATTCTGTAAATTGCATGGCGAGTTTTTAAGAGAATTAAATTGGTCACCTGAGTCATTCAGTGCGCAGATGTTTTCCTTCTGTGAAGCGGCACACTCGTCAGTCTGCGGGATATAGGTTTTAGATTAAAAGAACATCGAAAATTAGACATAGGTGAGATAAAGCTTTTCAAATAACGTTTGTACAAAACTACGTTTTAATAACCAATGTTTAATTTCAAGCCGATAATTATGCAAATAACTTTTTGAGTAATCTCCAATGTATGCGGCTCCTCCTCAAAGGATTTAGCTTAACGTCTGACTGAGCCTTCAGTAATGGTAATTTTAAAAAAATATCCAGATGATTGACAAGAATATGTTCGCTAAAAAGTCTTATCAGCTTTGTAAAAAATAAACTTCTTCAGAGAATATCGAAACAAACAATTGAAAATAAATTCTGGTTTTTCTATACACAAAATTGGATAAGAATATTTAGAGCTTAACGCAAAGGCAAGGTAAATTGACACCTGGATATCGTTTGAACATTTTTGAACAAATGATAATTAACATGACTAAGACAAGGCATGTGAAAAAGCCGATATATTCTATTAGCTAACGCTTCCGACAGCCGTGATAAACAATTTAGGCAAACTTTCAAACAGAAAACTCAAGAGCAAAAGCACCGAGCGGACGTATTTCTCTGCAATTTTATGTAATATAAACATTGGTTTAACTGATCAAATAAAACTTAAGCCAGCAAATAATGAAATTAATACATAGATTGAAGAAGGAAGGGTGTCTATAAAACTTCTTAGATTTAAAACGCTTCCTGGAGAAAATAAAGGGGATTTTTGTTTAGAAGAAACGTATTAAAAGTGCATGGAAATTAGCAGAAAGACAAACATGTTTGCACTCCTAAAATGAAGAATTAAAAGAGGAAGTCTTTATTTCTGGTAGAAAAAAACCGAAGTAGATGGAAAATAGGTTTCGTGCTTGAGATACCCATGATCCCATGAGCTTTCGTAGAATGTAAAATTATTTTGACCAACAAACAGAAATGTCCCCGGCTTTAGCTGCCTCATAGAAAATCGAATTCAAGATAAATAAAATTAAACCTGTGATTGTATTTGCTTGCTAAAATTAAAGCTAGTTTGAGCTGCGAACTGCAACAAATGACGTCGACTACTACATCAGAATTACAACCTTGTTTTACTTAATACAGCACTCACTTTACTCGTCCTTATCTGCTGAAACACAAATCCTGGAGAGTAAACGATAGACCCTTCTCTGTAGCAAAAGTCTTCAACTCCACAGTCATTCAATTCACACAGACCGTTGGCTTCTGCCGATCTCTGGTAGTTGTACGAGATGCACCTTGGATCATCATGACAGGTTTGTAGACAGTTGAACCAGTCTGTTGCAGTAAAGGCTTGAAAAACACGGTCGGTTAAAACATGGTCGTTCTGTGTGATGGGCTGAATTGCAAATATCAGTTTGTGCTGAGCAAAAACCAAAACCAACTTGAGAAATACCAAGTATTTGAGCATGACGATATGAATGATATTCTTCTCACGTTATTAATGACAGAGAGCATCAGATATTTAGGGAATTACCATAAGTGACAGCTCTTAAAAGCTCAAATTAATTGGCCAATGTCTTTTTTCTGAAGTCAACTCATTTTGTTTACGTTTTAACGCTTCTAAATATTATTTTTCATCCCACTTCAAATAATTCACTCTCGTCTCCAGAAACTTAATACACCGCAAAGATATTAAAAATCGCAGCAGGTGATCTCCAAATTTTCTATTTTAAAAAAAAATTGCTCAAACGCAAAGACAAGTGACTCATATAAATAATTGCTTTTACCTCTTTCAGAATTTAAGCCGAACTTTTGTTATCGAAAGCGCATTTGCACTTCAAGTCCGACCATATTTTACGATAGGAAATAAATTACGAACGCCTTCACTGGAATTCATCCCCACTGATGAGATAACAAAATCACTGGAAAAGCTTGATTCTTGCAGACGTGACAAAAAAGCATCTGCTCAGATTGTTTACCTCATGATCTCCGCTTTGACATCCATAAACTCCCATATCATAGGGTTTACCCCGCGAGTGGGCAAGGTTTAATGAATATTGTGGTTGATTGACTACCCGTTCGAGCAGTTTAGGCTCAATTTGCCCGCTTCGAACCCGCGATGTGGAAAAATGCTTGAACGAATAAAGGTTTTGCGGGAGTTTAGCACAAAAAAGTGACCAACACTTCCATATAAACAGGCAACAAAGTTGTCCCCTGAAATATGATAACTTCAACCTACGTTCATGCACTGCGAAGATGATTTTTTTATGTCTCATGATCAACTGTGAGGATAAGTTGAATGAAATGCATAGCTACTTGGTACCACTTGTAACCACATTAATACTCTGTGATTTGCTTTGGAAATAGAGTTTGTTTTGAAAATTGAAAGTAATGCGATGGGAATTTAAAGGATTCTTTGTAATAAAACAAATAGAAAAGCCTTGACTGTGCTCTGTATTGTTGAAAAGAACGCAGGATGCGGTTAGAGCACGAAAGAAGTGTAGTGAGGAACACGAGACGTGGTCGAGTGTTTCTCCCCACTTCTTGAATGTTTCACAACAAAACATGGAACAGTTAGGGCTTCTCTATTTGTTATTTGTTATACATTTCTAAGATCAAATGACTAAATATCTTTATTGCGCCTTTAATCTTTCCTATTTCCTTTTTTTGTTTATGCTGCTCCCTTTCTCTCTTGGTTCCCCCTGGCCCCCTCCCTCCTTTCGTTTCTTCCATTCATTCTAGAGGGGATACGAGAGACCGAAAAGTGGGAAGTGGGATACTCGAGAGGGAGGGCACGAATTAACAACGTTATATTTTTTTGACAGCGAAATTGCCGTCGGGGATCTACCCTTTGGAAAGGAAGGAAATGATTTTTATTTATGGTTGAATCATGACTATTCGATGAAAAGACGTATTGACGACGAAATTATGATGTCAGCCAAAGATTCAACCTCGTTCCGCGGGTCCTCTCTCTTCCACCCTCTCTCTTGAGGGAACGATGTCGCCAAATATTTTAATGACTTAGAACTAGTGATTAAGCGTAGTCATTTTGGATTCTGGTCACTCGTAGACATTCGTGGTCACTCGTAGTTACTCGCAGTCACTCGTAGTCACTCTTTGTCATTCGTGGTCACTCGTGGTCACTCGCGGTCACTCGTGTGTTCGTTTAGAAATACAACGAGGTCTTGCTTATTGATTTTCACATCGTAGTTGTGGAGTATTTGACAAGTATTTGAATGCGTGACGAAAGCATGAGTAAGGGTGACCAAGCTTAGATGAGAAATCTTTGACCAAATGTTAATTAGTTGCCTGCAATAAACTTGGCTTACTTCTTGCACTTGAGCGCTGTGCCACTAAATCTTAATCAGACTCCAAAAGAAAGTGTTTCAATGTTTTTTCCTGAGTGGATGCGTGTGCGACAGAGATGAGGTACTTATCTACTCATCCGGCTTTGTTTTTCAACAGATAAGAAAAATTAAGGTAAGTATTAATTGGTTGCATGTTCATTTCAATTGCGGTTAAGTTGGGCGCCTTTATTATGATGAAGCAACAAAGAATTTCAGGGAAGGAAAACTGCAATAGGAAATGAAAGTCCTGAGTTTGGATGCGTAGATGTATGTGAGGCATTAAAAGTAAACTTACATTTTATCCCAGCTAAGACACATGTTATTGCGGTGGCACAATGCCGTATGCTCTTGTCTCTGCTTTCCTTGTGATTCAGTCTTTTAGTTTTCAAAATCCCTATTACAATATTCGAAAATTAATATCAGTAGTTTAGGGATGTGCATTGTCTATTTGAGAAGAAAAGCAAAAGGAAGGGCAAATAAAATAAAATAAAGCGCTGAAAAATTAAAATAAAAACGCAAGCGGTCTCTTCTATTAAAATTTTTGACAAAACTTTAAGTAAAACAGCAATGGTTTCTTTCGATTTCGTATATTGGCTGAAGATGACTTCTCTGTGATTATAAAACGTATTTCTTGAACTCAAGTGAACAAAGCCTTTTCATTTAATCGATCGACAGTTGTCCAAAGGTGATTTGAATGTCAAACACACTGGAGTAAGCGTTCAGGGGTCAAAGAAGTTAACTACAGCCACAACACGCACTAAGGATAACACAAGACTGACGCTGAGACCCAATAATTTAGATGATTAAGTAGCACCTGGCCCTATACTCCCAACAGAATGAAAAGAAAAGCAAAATAATCACTTGAGCAATTCAGTGATAGTTCTAATATGACTTTGAAGTAGAGGAACATTTTGCCAGCGTTGTAAAATTTAGTGTTTCACATAACCCACGAGGAGGGCATGTTTTCTGGCGGGCGAGTGATAAATGTTCTGATTGATTACATTATTGACAGAGGCAGCCATAGTGAATTTGTAAGATCGAAAAAAACCTGACGCGCTTCAAAGAGGTGTACAACGAAGAGAAAAATAGGCGGGAGGTGTAAGAATTACAAACAAGTGTGAGGGCATAAGGTGATTTGTTCGCTCCAGGCTTTCCCCGATCTAAGTAACTATACATGGTAGCTACAAAACTCAATCGGAATGGTAAGCACTCGCTCGCCGAGAATAAAGGCCTGCAATACAGTCTATATTTTCCGACCATTGTGCTTCCAACTAGTGACATCAGAGGATAATGAATTCCACCCAAACCATCCCAAATGTAACCACTGACATGAATTGTGCAATCAAAGGAATGGACTTTGATTAGAATTTACAGGGTACTGTCCGAAGAGGAATTCTTTATTTGTGTAGCAGTAGCGGTAGTAACCAAATGTAAATCGTCGTGTATTACACAGTATTGTAATTCGTGTACCCAATGCATCATTTAAGAATCAATGAAAGAAAATAATTATTCTTAACTTTTCAATCTTAGCGCAACCATGGATCTGTCTTTACCAACATGTCTGATCTTATTTATGTGGCCAAGCTGACTATTACCAAAACGTACCTTAAGACAAACAAAACCAAGCGCAAAAGATGACTAAATGTGACAATAAACTTCCATTTTGAGCACGCATTCCTGAGTGAAGACCCATGGATATTACTCGTTTCTTTTACTATGTATAGAATAGTAAGTCCGAATAGCGAAAAAAATATTAAAAGGCTAAAAATCCTTTGCCATTTGCAGCCTTCATTGTAATGGTAAATTATGAGTTCTCGTGAAAGGCAACGATCTCCAAATACGTTGTTGGACTTTGGTTTCGTGACTTTTGGCTTTTTTCGTGTTTCCTGATATAACATTTATTCTGTATCTCTGTGTTACAACCAATCCTCTATTAAATGGTATTCTGCATCAGGTGACCAGTATAAAGGATAAATTTACCCTTTATGTTGCAATATTTGGTGGCATCTTAGGCACCTGAGGCAAAATACATTTTATTAACTACCGTCAGTTTGCGACGTTTGTTTGACATAATAAACAAGCGTGGCTACGAAAACATAAGGTAACCTAAAGAATCCTCCAGTTTACAGAGAAGAAAAAACTATTTTCTGGTTCAGAAATCATTCGAGAAGCTTCGAAAGAAACGATTTAATATATTACTCACTTTGCTAATCTTTTTACGCAAGGAGGACCTCACTTGACGGACCATTCCCACACTGGTGGTAGGCCAAAACTTTGATTTCGAACTTTTTTGCACAACTAATCCTGTAAGGTTGAAATGAACCGAGGAAACACTATTTATTTTTCTTTCTGCTTGTGGAGATCGACTTCCTACGATGGCAGAGTATTCAACGTTTTGTCCTAAAATTTCCTACAGTACGTATGGGGGGGGGGGGAGGGGGGGGAGGGAGGGGAGGGAGGGCACGGTTACACGTAGGCTAAAAATTTCCTCATATGTGTGATTGGTTGGTAGGACATCCCATGAGATGTATATGCTTTTGGCGGTATTGTTCACAAAGGTGACATTTTGTGACGGAGTCCCAGGAACTGAAATGAAGGCTTACATCTTAAACTCTTCATTTAACCCTGTCAAACTTGTAAATGTGTTTCATTTGACATAAGACTTTTATTCGTTTTAATAAAAATTGATTTACAGCGTAATACATACCTCGCTTAAGAACTAAACATCAGCATTTCTTGCCTTAATTACATCATCTTTTAAATAGTTCTTACCTTTCCACCGAAAATTGTTCCGGGACGTTTACCCACAACAAGTAACTGTATGGTGATAATTACTTTTGCAATTTTTTACAAAGCTGACGATTATTAACCATTATCGTATGTAACAGTCTACGGTTTTTATCAGACCATTTACAGAAGTACACGTGAAATGGAGGAAAATCGACCATAACTGCCATTGGCAATAATTCCTTTATTGTACCCTGTGCATTAAAAAAATTTCACAGATCATCACGTTTGGTATCCTAAATTGTTCCAAGGATGTTGTTACGGAACAGCAGTTATATTAACAGGCTCACTGACTGGTCCAAATCCTTTGCTATTCGCAGCCTCCACAGTAATGGTAAATTTTGAGTCCACATTTATGCCAACGATCTCCAGATACTGTGTTGGCGCTTGTACTTCGCGACTTGTTGTTTCGTTGGGGATCTTTGATGTAATATTTACTCTGTATTTCTGTATCAAGCCCCGTCGTTTACCACTGGGTATCCTTTCCCAGGAGACCAGTACACAGGACGAATTCACTCTCACTGCGCTAATATTTGGAGGCGCCACCTTAGGCCCTGAAGCCAACCACATTTTATGTACTTAATGAGTGAGCGGGAGGGCCGGGAAGGAATATTTTTGGCTCGAGGTGAACTCTGTCCGTACGGCATTACCTCGAGCCACATATTATTCTGGTCTGGTCTAACAAAACTCAGTCAATAAGCATTTTGTTATATGACCATTTAGCGCTGGAACTCGCACACAGAAGGGCGCCAATTGAAAATCCAGCAAAATAATCTAGAGCTAACTTGTATATTTTGTTGGACTGTTGTGGTAAACTGGCTCGAACACAGCGTGCAAACGAGAGGCATCAAGAGTCTGATCAAGAACTTTTATTCGGGTCAACCGCCGCTTTTTTCTCAATACCTAATTTAGCCTTAAGTAAACGCTCTTTACTATCCTGTCAGTAGGCAAGTGGGGGCTTGCGGGAACACTGACTTTGGTAGATAAACATCTCTCTAGAGGACTATCTCAAGCAATTTCACTAGACTTTCGAAATGAACAACAAAGTACTCGATACATCAAGCCAAGAAAACAATCGATCTTCGAGAACTAAAACCTAACCAAAAGCTCAAGTTGAGGACTTAAAGTAAGGTCGGTAGACGAACTCAAACACGACTAATGGTGGCGATTACTGTCCGACATTAAGCCCCATTATAGCAGTCAAGGACAAATCACTTAAAAGCGGAACTATATGTGTGCACTTGTATCGCAGGACAAAACAAGGCTCACAAGACTTGCGCAAAGACTACAAGATATTCTAAAAAACATTAAAAATCACAAACGTGTAGATACCCAACACAATGATCCGAAAAGGCCTGACACAACTGTAAGAATACAACGAAGAAATACTCTTTATAAACCAGAAATTACCCAAAAAGTATAAAACGTGAATTTTGCTATCTTAAGTTTATTAAAACATTACCACTTTAAACTTCTATAGCTTAAATTAGAGACATCAGTCTCCTTTATTTTTATGTTTGTGATACGAAACATTAAAAACTCAGCAATCGACGCTTTATGTAAGAAAATTTTGGCGGTAGGGTTTATAAACGAACTGATAACCTTTAAATATCTCCAAAGTACACTGATACTGGAATTGAAACTAGCGGTACTTATGTTCCATTCACCTTAACAGGTTCACTGGCCGGTCCGTACCCTTTACTAGTTGACGCCGACACTGTTATTTCGTATTCTGAATCCGCCTCTAAGTTTGTCAACAAGAGTAACCGCTTTGCTTTGTCTACTTCTTTACTCATTCTTTTTGCTCCCTCCTTTGATCGGGTATAATTCACCCTGTAACTTATGATTGTCCCATCTCGTTTACCATTTGGTACTCTATCCCAACTGACCAATATGCTTGTTGAGTTCTTTCTCTCAGCTGATAAATTTTGGGGTGCTGCTTTGGGTCCTTAAATGTATAGAAACAGAGGCATCAGAATGTAACGCAATTGATCAGTTCAGAAAGTAAGCAGGTGAGCAGGCAAGCGGTAAGTAATGGCTATGTAGGTAGATTGGTACATTGGCTGGTAGTACCTAAGTATTATCGTCATTCGCTCTGACGAAGGGTTAGCGCTCGAAACGCCAGCTTTGAAACTCTTTACGGTGGCTAATTTACGTTACCAACTCAGTTGATAATACTAAATTACCATGTTACTCTCCCACAGACGCAGCACCACAGTTTCTTCAGGAACTTGCCTCCTTTATTCACTAGCGAGTAGGTAGGTTGCCGGTTTGTGAGCATGGAAGTCGGTGTTAAGTACTAACTTAGAAAGGTGGGCCAGTCGTTAGATAGGAAGGTTGGTGGGTACATAGGCGGACGATTAGATGGGGGAGTGGGTATATAAGTGGGTGGGGGTGGGGGTGGGAAGGAAGCAGAGAGGGACAGTAGGTGGGTAGGCGACCATAGGTGGGTAAGCAGGGAGGCAGGCGAGTCGGTAGGAACATGGAGACGTAGATAGGTTGGTAGGTAGCTGAGTTGCGACAGGATGGAAAGTAAATGAATAGATAAGAAGGTAGGTAGAGAAGGAATGGTTAGGTAGGTAGATAGGTGGGGAGGTCGGTAGTTAGGTTCAACTTCTGATCATGTGATGGAACGCAGCTCTTCAGTCAGAGCTATCCTCCTCCTGCAACGCTTGTTTCGAAAGTACATTTGCAGAAAGCAGAGAAAAGAAGGGGTAAACATTTAGATAGAAAGGATGGTAGGCAGGTAGCTTGGGGGTAGGTATGCAGTTAGATAGCGAACAGCAACAGAGATTGATACAATGTAAAACATCATGTTAAAACTTACTGTCTTCGTCTGTCTTTGCTGAAAGCATCGCGCTGGAAGGACCATCCCCACATTGATTGAATGCTAACACTGTTATGTTGTACTTTCTGTGTATTTTTAACCCTGTAAGGTTGATATAAACCGTGGAAGCTGTAACCTCACTCCCATGAATGTCCTTCTTACCGGACTTTAAGGAGTAAATCACTTTATATTCTGGGATCAGTTCGAGATTCTGATTGGTTGGTACAACATCCCACGTGATGAAAAGACTGGTTATCGTCTTGTTCACCTCTTTAACATTTTGAGGCGGAATCGTGGGAACTGAAATGGAGACATAGTTCTATTAGCATTATAATTTCTAAAGTCTAAAGTGTCAAGTGTAAAAATTGATCTTCGCAGCTGAGCTGGATACTAAGAAAATCTGTTAGAAAAAAAGCCTGCAAAAATACAGGTTTCAACGGAATTCAAACCCGCACCTCTCAGGTTCTTGTTGGATGCTAAAATTTGTCTTGCTTCATTTGTGTGGCTTTGGTGTTTAGTTGATAGTAGCGGCCCAACTATCCTACAAACTTACCACGTAGTCTTCTAACTTTGCAAGTGGTTTATTTGGCCGGCAACCGATAGAAAGAGCGATTTATTGCTTTAGCAAAAATGGGAAAATTTTTAATTGTCTATGAGTTTATCGGAGCGATATATTTTGACCAATCAGGGCGCCCGTAGTTTTTAAGCTATTTCATAATTGACAGTGTTTTTACACAGCCTTCCCTTTATGCGCTGCGGTCATATTTCCGACAAGGTATGAGGGTGTCAGTCCTCAAAAACCGTTTGCTTCGGATTCGTAATAGGTCTGGAAAATGAGGCTGGTTTAATCAGATCAAACATAAAGTTAAAACTAGCTTTTAGCAGTAATTAACCAACAACTGACTATTTTTCTAGCCTTCAATTATGTAAATTGCATGGCGAGTTTTTAAGAGAATTAAATTGGTCACCTGAGTCATTCAATGCGCAGATGTTTTCCTTCTCTGAAGCGGCACACTCGTCAGTCTGCGGGATATAAGTTTTAGATTAAAAGAACATCAAAAATTAGACATAGGTGAGATAAAGCTTTTCAAATAAACGCTTGTACAAAACTACGTTTTAATAACCAATGTTTAATTTCAAGCCGATAATTATGCAAATAACTTTTTGAGTAATCTCCAATATATGCGGCTCCTCTTCATATGATTTAGCTTAGCGTCTGACTGAGCCTTCAGTAATGGTAATGTTAAAAAAGTATCCAGATGATTGACAAGAATATGTTCGCTAAAAAGTCTTTGTTTATCAGCTTTGTAAAAAAAACTTCTTCAGAGAATATCGAAACAAAAAATTGAAAATAAATTCTGGTTTTTCTATACACAAAATTGGATAAGAATATTTAGAGCTTAACGCAAAGACAAGGCAAATTGACACCTGGATATCGTTTGAACATGTTTGAACAAATGATAATTAACATGACTAAGACAAGGCATGTGAAAAAGCCGATATATTCTATTAGCTAACGCTTCCGACAGCAGTGATAAACAATTTAGGCAAACTTTCAAACAGAAAACTCAAGAGCAAAAGCACCGAGCGGACGTATTTCTCTGCAATTTTATGTAATATAAACATTGGTTTAACTGATCAAATAAAACTTAAGCCAGCAAATAATGAAATTAATAGATAGATTGAAGAAGGAAGGGTGTCTATAAAACGTCTTAGATTTAAAACGCTTCCTGGAGAAAATAAAGGGGATTTTTGTTTAGAAGAAGCGTATTAAAAGTGCATGGAAATTAGCAGAAAGACAAACATGTTTGCATTCCTAAAATGAAGAATTAAAAGAGGAAGTCTTTATTTCTGGTAGAAAAAAACCGAAGTGGTTGGAAAATAGGTTTCGTGTTTGAGATACCCATGATCCCATGAGCTTTCGTAGAATGTGAAATTATTTTGACTAACAAATAGTAACGTCCCTGGCTTTAGCAGCCTCACAGAAAATTGAATTCAAAATAAATAAAATTAAACCTGTGACTGTACTTGCTGGCTAAAATGAAAGCTAGTTTGAGCTTTGAACTGCAACAAATGAAGTCGACTACTACATCAGAATTACAACCTTACTTAATATTTACTTAATACAGCACTCACTTTACTCGTCCTTATCTGCTGAAACACAAATCCTGGGGAGTGAAAGAGAGACCCTTCTCTGTCGCAAAAGTCTTCAACTCCACAGTCATTCAATTCACACAGACCGTTGGCTTCTGCCGATCTCTGGTAGTTGTACGAGAAGCATCTTGGATCATCATGGCAGGTTTGTAGACAGTTGAACCAGTCTGTTGCAGTAAAGGCTTGAAAAACATGGCCGGCTAAAACATGGTTGTTCTTTGTGGTGGGCTGAATTGCAAATATCAGTTTGTGCTGAACAAAAACTAAAACCAACTTGAGAAATACCAAGTATTTGAGCATGACGATATGAATGATATTCTTCTCACGTTATTAATGACAGAGAGCATCAGATATTTAGGGAAATTACCATAAGTGACAGCTCTTAAAAGCTCAAATTAGAAGACAAGTGACACATATAAATAATTGCTCTCACCTCTTTCAGAATTTAAGCCGAACTTTTGTTATCGAAAGCGCATTTACACTTCAAGTCCGATCATATTTTACGATGGGAAATAAATTATGAACGCCTTCACTGGAATTCATTCCCACTGATGAGATAACAAAAGCATTGGAAAAGTTGATTCTTGCGGACGTGACAAAAAGGCATCTGCTCAGATTGTTTACCTCATGATCTCCGCTTTGACATCCGTAAACTCCCATATCATAGGGTTTACCCCGCGAGTGAGCAAGGTTTAATGAATATTGTGGTTGATTGACTACCCGTTCGAGCAGTTTAGGCTCGATTTGCCCGCTTCGAACCCGCGATGTGGAAAAATGCTAGAACGAATAAAGGTTTTGCGGGAGTTTTAGCACAAAAAAGTGACCAACACTTCCATATAAACAGGCAACAAAGTTGTCCCCTGAAATATGATAACTTCAACCTACGTTCATGCGCTGTGAAGATGATTTTTTATGCCTCATGATCAACTGTGGGGATAAGTTGAATGAAATGCATAGCTACTTGGTACCACTGGTAACCACATTAATACTCTGTGATTTGCTTTGGAAATAGAGTTTGTTTTGAAAATTGAAAGTAATGCGAAGGGAATTTAAAGGATTCTTTGTAATAAAACAAATAGAAAAGCCTCGACTGTGCTCTGTATTGATGAAAAGAACGCAGGATGCGGTTAGAGCACGAAAGAAGTGTAGTAAGGAACACGAGACGTGGTCGAGTGTTTCTCCCCACTTCTTGAATGTTTCACAACAAAACATGGAACAGTTAGGGCTTCTCTATTTGTTATTTGTTATACATTTCTAAGATCAAATGACTAAATATCTTTATTGCGCCTTTAATCTTTTCTATTTCCTTTTTTTGTTTATGCTGCTCCCTTTCTCTCTTGGTTCCCCCTGGCCCCCTCCCTCCTTTCGTTTCTTCCATTCATGCTAGAGGGGATACGAGAGACCGAAAAGTTGAAAGTGGAATACTCGAGAGGAAGGGCACGAATTAACAATGTTATACTTTTTTGACAGCAAAATTGCTGTCGGGGATCTACCCTTTGGAAAGGAAGGAAATGATACAATTTTCACATATTTCGGCCTGCGGAAATGATTTTAATTTATGGTTAAATCATGACTATTCGATGAAAAGACGTATTGAAGACAAAATTATGATGTCAGCCAAGATTCAACCTCGTTCCGCGGGTCCTCTCTCTTCCACCCTCTCTCTTGAGGGAACGATGTCGCCAAATATTTTAATGACTTAGAACGAGTGATCAAGCGTAGTCTTTTTGGGTTCTGGTCACTCGTGGACATTCGTGGTTACTCGTAGTAACTGGCAGTCACTCGTAGTCACTCTTTGTCATTCGTGGTCACTCGTGGTCACTCGCGGTCACTCGTGTGTTCGTTTAGAAATACAACGAGGTCTTGCTTATTGATTTTCACATCGTAGTTGTGGAGTATTTGACAGGTATTTGAATGCGTGACGAAAGCGTGAGTAAGGGTGACCAAGCTTAGATGAGAAATCTTTGACCAAATGTTAATTAGTTGCCTGCAATAAACTTGGCTTACTTCTTGCACTTGAGCGCTGTGCCACTAAATCTTAATCAGACTCCAAAAGAAAGTGTTTCAATGTTTTTTCCTGAGTGGATGCGTGTGCGACAGAGATGAGGTACTTATCTACTCATCCGGCTTTGTTTTTCAACAGATAAGAAAAATTAAGGTACGTATTTATTGGTTGCATGTTCATTTCAATTGCGTTAAAGTTGGGCGCCTTTATTATGATGAAGCAACAAAGAATTTCAGGGAAGGAGAACTGCAATAGGAAATGAAAGGCCTGAGTCTGGATGCGTAGATGTATGAGAGGCATTAAAAGTAAACTTACATTTTATCCCAGCTAAGACACATGTTATTGCGGTGGCACAATGCCGTATGCTCTTGTCTCCGCTTTCCTTGTCATTCAGTCTTTTAGTTTTCCAAATCCCTATCACACTATTCGAAAATTTATATCAGTAGTTTAGGGATGTGCATCGTCTATTTGAGAAGAAAAGCAAAAGGAAGGGCAAATAAAATAAAATAAAGCGCTGGAGGGCACGGTTACACGTAGGCTAAAAATTTCCTCATGTGTGATTGGTTGTTAGGACATCCCATGAGATGAATATGCTTTTGACGGTATTGTTCACAAAGGTGACATTTTGTGGCGGAGTCCCAGGAACTGGAATGAAGGCTTACATCTTAAACTCTCCATTTAACCCTGTCAAACTTGTAAATGTGTTTCATTTGACATAAGACTTTTATTCTTTTTAATAAAAATTGATTTACAGCATAATACATACCTCGCTTAAGAACTAAACATCAGCATTTCTTGCCTTAATTACATCATCTTTTAAATAGTTCTTACCTTTCCACCGAAAATTGTTCCGGGACGTTTACCCGCAACAAGTAACTGTATGATGATAATTACTTTTGCAATTTTTTACAAAGCTGACGATTATTAACAATTATCCTATGTAACAGTCTACGGTTTTTATCAGACCATTTACAGACGTACACGCATAACTGCGATTGGCGATAATTCCTTTATTGTACCCTGTACATTAAAAAAATTTCACAGATCATCACGTTTGGTATCGTAAATTGTTCCGTGGATGTTGTTACGGAACAGCAGCAGTTATATTAACAGGCTCACTGACTGGTCCAAATCCTTTGCTATTCGCAGCCTCCACAGTAATGGTAAATTTTGAGTCCACATTTATGCCAACGATCTCCAGATACTGTGTTAGCGCTTGTACTTCGCGACTTGTTGTTTCGTTGGGGATCTTTGATGTAATATTTACTCTGTATTTCTGTATTAAATTATTACCATTGGGTATTCTGTCCCAGGAGACCAGTACACAGGACGAATTCACTCTCACTGCGATAATATTTGGAGGCGCCACCTTAGGCCCTGAAGCCAACCACATTTTATGTACTTAATGAGTGAGCGGAAGGGCCGGGAAGGAAAATATTTGGCTCGAGGTGAACTCTGTCCGTACGACATTACCTCGAGCCTCATATTTTTCTGGTCTGGTCTAACAAAACTCAGTCATTAAGCATTTTGTTCTATGACCATTTAGTGCTGGAACTCGCACACAGAAGGGCGCCAATTGAAAATCTTGCAAAATAATCTAGAGCTAACTTGTATATTTTGTTGGACTGTTGTGGTAAACTGGCTCGAATACAGCGCGCAAACGAGAGGCATCAGGAGTCTGATCAAGAACTTTTATTCGGGTCGACCGCCGCTTTTTTCTCAATACCTAATTTAGCCTTAAGTAAACACTCTTTACTATCCTGTCGGTAGGCAAGTGGGGGCTTGCGGGAACACTGACTTTGGTAGATTAAACATCTCTCTAGAGGACTATCTCAAGCAATTTCACTAGACTTTCGAAATGAACAACAAAGTACTCGATACATCAAGCCAAGAAAACACACGATCTTCGAGAACTAAAACCTATCCAAAAGCTCAAGTTGAGGACTTAAAGTAAGGTCGGTAGACGAACTCAAACACGACTAGTGGTGGCGATTACTGTCCGACATTAAGCCCCATTATAGCAGTCAAGGACAAATCACTTAAAAGCGGAACTATATGTGTGCACTTGTATCGCAGGACAAAACAAGGCTCACAAGACTTGCGCAAAGACTACAAGATATTCTAAAAAACATTAAAAATCACAAACGTGTAGCCAGAACACTTCAAATGTAGTTCATAACAATTTTTTATCTTCGAGGCAGAACAAGGAAATCAGAATGCACCGTGAAGTGTAACTCACTTTATCATTTTTTTAATTTAAAATTACACAATTTTAATCCTCTTTCTCGGAAAATGCAAAACAGCTATGTGGGTGCGGGGCCGGATGGTTTATTTTCCCAACAGGCTCACGTCAACACGTCCCGCCTTACACTCGCTAGCTTTCACTATGGTTATCTACGGCTTAGCACGTGCGGGGCAGTGCGGATCATATGATATACGAAAAGATGTTACTTACTTCTCTCGTCCGTTTTTACCCAGAGGACCTCACTTGACGGACCATTCCCACACTGGTTGTAGGCCTGCACTTTGATTTCGTACCTTCTGTTCACAATTAATCCTGTAAGGTTGAAATGTACGTCGGGAACACTAAACACTTTTCTTTTCTCCCATGCCGGTTGACCTCCTTCTATTATCGAATATTCTACTTCATATCCGAAAATTTCGTCATTTCTCTGATTCGTTGGCACAGCATCCCATGTGATAAAAATGCTCTTGTACGTTTTGTTTACCATCGTGACATTTTTTGGAGAAGTCCTGGGAACTGAAATGTAGGCTAGTTTCGGTTAACAATGAAATATTCGAGAGCAGATCCTCAGTCTTTTTCTTCTTCGCTGATGTTTTGGTGAGCCTGCGATCTTCTCAACATCAGCGGTAAAGATCACTGACGCACTGGAACACTCCCGACTTAGGACCAGCCTATCATATCAAGGGGTCAGAAACATTACACTTGCTAAATTTATGGCAGCTTATCGAATTCGGGCGGGTCCTAAGTTTAGGCACGATCTGATGGGCCTATTTGAACTAAAGGGTTTTCCTGATTTCTTAATGAGGATATAGTTGTTAAAGTAACCCCCCCAAAAAATTGATGATATCCTAAAAAGATGAGTTCCACCTTCAAACGCTTACTTAGAGACAATATTTGTTCCGATGTTTTCTTCCGAAAAATCAGTGCGAAACATATAATGACCTTTGCATCCCTGCATACCGTAGAAGTATCAGTCTACAAATATAACATCAACGATTAACATTCACATGTCTTCATGACTAGAAGCCACAAGTTTGTATAAAGTTGATGATAAACAATTTCTTAATAAGTCTCTGAATAAGATTTTAGCTGTTACTGAAAGAAAAACACACTCATCACAAAAGCATTCATATTCATTACGTTATTTTTTTATCTAAACAAATTGTCACCCAAGGTAATATTGTCATGGAATTATTATTTTTACTGGGAAACTTCAAATTTTGCTCTCATAATTTGCCCGGAAAGTTTAGAAGAAAATTAAAGAGCTTACCTGATCTATCCGAAATGCAACTGTTTTTACCGTGGGAAGGTAAACACCCGTTAACCTAAAAGGCGTATAGTGAGTACATAATTATATAATTGTGATAATGGTGATGATGAACAGAAAAGAGAGATTTCGGAATACAAATCCATAATTTTTTGATAATTTACGGAGGACGGAAATGTTCTACGAAAATGCCTTGACTGCTGCTGAATAATCTTAATTGCCACAGCAGATGCTCGAAGTGAATTCAGAGCGAAATAACATTATTTTCTCATTTTGTGAAGATCACAAATTCAGATTATGCAGGCAGTGCTAACATTAAGATAAAAGCAAAGGAGTAAGCTCGGTTTGCTAAATCAAGCCCATAAAAGAATGCCAACAAATCGGCAAAAAGCCTGCTTCACAAGTCAAATAAAGATGCAAGCACCTCAGTTATTGAAAGTTGAATCATTGATCATAAATAATGAAAGAAAGGGACGGAAGGTAACCATCAAATTTCCCAGTATCTAAAAGGTTATCTCTGAAAGCTGTCCTTGATTTGCGGATTTGTTACCTCATTCACATTAAGTCTTATCCGAACACTTTATATATTAAGTAGTGTTTGTTTATGATGCCAATGCTGAACATCCTATAAAACGCTAAGTTTGCTTTCTTCTAATAATATCAAAATGGTAGAATAAATTTAAAAATCTATCAATCATGAATAAATGAATAAAATCGGGGATCAAGGGAAATGTTCTCATCAAATTGAAGTAGATGGTAGTGTTAGAAATAATGAATCTAAACTGATCGGAGAAGTGACAACTTCCTTAAATGCCTTTTATTACTTGACATGGAACTAACTTTGTTTTATCGATCACATTACTTACCTTCTTTATAATTGTTTTTATCTGCTGGAAAACGAAGCCCTTCGAGTAAGTAAGGAACTTATCTCTGTTGCACAAGTCTTCAAATCCACAATCATTCAATTCACACAGACCGTTAGCGTTTTCAGACCTCTGGTAGCTGTACGAGACGCAACTTGGTTCATCGTGACAAGCTTGAAGACAGTTGAACCAGTCTGTGCCGTGAAACCGTTTGAAAACATGACTGACGTTTGATACGCGGTTATTTTCTGTGACTAGATGTAATTTTCGTAATGGTGGACATGTTAAAAATACCAGGAAAACGTTAACATAAATAAGGTTTTTTAAGAACAGCATGATTCCAAACATGAAGAGAAGACGGGGTTCTGCCCTCACGAAGGAAGCGATTGAACTCTGGACAAAGTTGCAGTTTGCTCTAATGTTCGTTAAACTGGAGAATGATTGACAAATCGGGCCCGAATTTTTTCTGCAATTTCATCAATGTCTTCACCTGCCATTATTCAAACTCTGACTTGTTTATCGATGAGCTTCATTTGACAAAGAACTTTAATTATTTTGATGAATATAGTTCACAGCATTACACGTAACCCACACAACAACTAAGCTTTAATATTTCTTGTCTTAATTAAATCATTCCTTTTAATGTGACCTATTTTTCGAGAAATGCCTCAGAAAACGATTGATGTATTTTGATAATTGCTTGTGCAAAGTTTTCAAAACTGACGACTGTTTAACAATAGCTTCTGACCGGTTAATGGCTACGTTTTGTCACCGTGTACGGTTTTTATTAAAACGATCTATATTGCATATCGCTTTTTGATAAAACTTATTTCATGGTATATCATTCTTAACGAGTATATTGGTTAGGCATTTGAATTTTTTTCTTCTTTATTAAATTTCTTTTGACTTACAGATTAATTTCTGACGCGAGGGTGTTGTACAGCGGAAATTACCCAGTTTATTGGTAGACCTTAGTAAACATTAATCCTTTAACTCCAAAGATCTGATTGTTAATTCTCCTCTCTAGCTGCTACACACTTCTTTGTAAATTAGTTATGATAATTTAGTGTTAGATCAAGATAACAACTTCTACCTGATTAATTTTAGTTTTCTTAGAACCTGTTTGCAGGATAATGTTTGGATATGATAAGGAGAAGTTCCATGTTAATCACTTCTGAGAGTTAAAGGGTTAAAGCGATTAATTATTAACCAGACATCTGTGTGTTCTAAACTATAAACCAGGAACTAATTACATGAGGTACCCAACACAATGACCCGAAAAGGCCTAACACAATTGTAAGAATACAACGCAAAAATACCCTTTATAAACCAGAAATTGCCTAAAAAGTACAAAACGTGAACTTTAATATCTCAAGTTTATTAAAACATTACCACTTTAAAGTTCTATAGCTTAAATTGAGACATCAGTCTCCTTTATTTTAATGTTTGTGATACGAAATTAAATGTAAACTCAGCAATCGATGCTTTATCTAAGAAACTTTTGGCTGTAGGGTTTATATATGAAGTCATCTTTTAAATATCTCCAAAGGTACACTGATTCTGGAATTGAAACTAAGTGTTATTTACCATATCCAGTTTCACCTTAACAGGTTTACTGGCCGGTCCGTACCCTTTGCTAGTTGACGCCGACACTGTTATTGTGTATTCTGGATCCGTCTCTAAGTTTGTCAACAAGAGTAACCGCTTTGCTTTGTCTACTTTTTCACTCATTGTTCTCGCTCCCAGCTTTGATCGGGTATAATTCACTCTGTAACTTATGATTGTCCCATCTCGTTTACCATTTGGTACTCTATCCCAACTGACCAATATGCTTGTTGAGTTCTTTCTCTCAGCTGATAAATTTTGGGGTGCTGCTTTGGGTCCTTAAATGTATAGAAACAGAGGCATCAGAATGTAACGCAATTGATCAGTTCAGAAAGTAAGCAGGTGAGCAGGCAAGCGGTAAGTAATGGGTATGTAGGTAGATTGGTACATTGGCTGGTAGTACTTAAGTATTATCGTCATTCGCTCTGACGAAGGGTTAGCGCTCGAAACGTCAGCTTTGAAACTCTATACGGTGGCCAATTTACGTTATCAACTTAGTTGATAATACTAAATTACCATGTTTTACTCTCCCACAGACGCAGCACCACAGTTTCTTTAGGAACTTGCCTCCTTTATTCATTGGTGAGTAGGTAGGTTGGTTTGTGAGCGTGGAAGTCGATTTTAAGTACTTATTTTGATAGGTAGGGCCAGCCGTTAGATACGAAGGTTAGTGGTTAGATATGCGGATGATTAGATGGGGGAGTGGGTATATAAGTGGGTGGGGGTGGGGATGGGAAGGAAGCAGAGAGGGGCGGTAGGTGGGTAGGCGAATAGCACCATAGGCAGGTAAGCAGGGAGGCAGGTGAGTCGGTAGGAACATGGAGAGGTAGATAGGTTGGTAGGTAGCTAAGTTGCGACAGGATGGCAAGTTAACGAGCAGATAAGAAAGTAGGTAGGCAAAGGAATGTTTAGGTAGGTAGATAGGTAGGAAGGTCGGTAGTTAGGTTCAACTTCTGATTATGTGATGGAACGCAGCTCTTCAGTCAGAGCTATCCTCCTCCTTGCAACGCTTGTTCCGAAAGTACATTTACAGAAAGCAGAGAAAAGAAGGGGTAAACATTGAGATAGGAAGGACGGTATGCAGGTAGCTTGGGGGTAGGTATGCAGTTAGATAGCGAACAGCAACAGAGATTGATACAATGAAAAACAGTACGTCAAAACTTACTGTCTTCGTCTGTTATTACTGAAAGCATCGGGCTGGAAGGACCATCCCCACATTGATTGAATGCTAACACTGTTATGTTGTACTTTCTGTGTATTTTTAACCCTGTAAGGTTGATATAAACCGTGGAAGCTGTAACCTCACTCCCATGAATGTCCTTCTTACCGGACTTTAAGGAGTAAATCACTTTATATTTTGGGATCAGTTCGAGATTCTGATTGGTTGGTACAACATCCCACGTGATGAAAAGACTGGTTATCGTCTTGTTCACCTCTTTAACATTTTGAGGCGGAATCGTGGGAACTGAAATGGAGACATAGTTCTGTTAGCATTATAATTTCTAATGTCTAAAGTAAATTACTATCAAATAGAAAAATTGATCTTCGCAGCTGAGCTGGATATTAAAAAAATCTTTTAGAAAAGAAGCCTGCAAAAATACAGGTTTCAACGGAATTCAAACCTGCACCTCTCAGATTCTAGTTGGATGCTAAAATTTGCCTCGCTTCATTTGTGTGGCTTTGGTATTTAGTTGATAGTAGCGGCCCGACTATCCTACAAACTTACCACGTAATCTTCCAACTTTGCAAGTGGTTTATTTGGCCGACAACCGATAGAAAGTGCGATTTATTGCTTTAATAAAAATGGGAAAAATTTTAATTTTCTATGAGTTATATATATCGGGCAATATACTTTGACCAATCAGGGCGCCCGTAAGCTATTTCATAATTGACGGTGTTTTAACTCAACCTTCCCTTTATGCGCTGCGGTCATATTACCGACAAGGTAATGAGGGTGTCAGTCTTAAAAAAGCGTTTGTTTCGGATTCGTAATAGGTCTGGAAAATTAAGCTGGTTTAATCAGATCAAACATAAAGTTAAACTAGTTTTTAGCGGTAATTAACCAACAAATCACTATTTTTCTTGTCTTCAATTATGTAAATTGCATGGCGAGTTTTTAAGAGAATTAAATTGGTCACCTGAGTCATTCAGCGCGCAGATGTTTTCCTTCTGTGAAGCGGCACACTTGTTAGCCTGCGGGATATAAGTTTTAGATTAAAAGAACATCGAAAATTAGACATAGGTGAGATAAAGCTTTTCAAATAAACGTTTGTACAAAACTATGTTTTAATAACCAATGTTTAATTTCAAGCCGATAATTATGCAAATAACTTTTTGAGTAATCTCCAATGTATGCGGCTCCTCTTCTAATGATTTAACTTAGCGTCTGACTGAGCATTCAGTAATGGTAATTTTAAAAAAATATCCAGATGATTGACAAGAATATTTTCGCTAAAAAGTCTTTGATTATCAGCTTTGTAAAAAAACTTCTTCAGAGAATAACGTCTGGTTTTTCTATACACAAAATTGGATAAGAATATTTAGAGCTTAACGCAAAGGCAAGGCAAATTGACACCTGGATATCGTTTGAACATTTTTGAACAAATGATAATTAACATGACTGTGACAAGGCATGTGAAAAAGCCGATATATTCGATTAGCTAACGCTTCCGACAGCAGTGATAAACAATTTAGGCAAACTTTCAAGCAGAAAAAACTCAAGAGCAAAAGCACCGAGCGGACGTATTTCTCTGCAATTTTATGTAATATAAACATTGGTTTAACTGATCAAATAAAACTTAAGCCAGCAAATAATTAAATTAATGGATAGATTTAAGAAGGAAAGGGTGTCTATAAAACGTCTTAGATTTAAAACGCTTCCTGGAGAAAATAAAGGGATTTTTGTTTAGAAGAAGCGTATTAAAAGTGCATGGAAATTAGCAGAAAGACAAACATATTTGCACTCCTAAAATGAAGAAGAGGAAGTCTTTATTTCTGGTAGAAAAAACCGAAGTAGATGGAAAATAGGTTTCATGTTTGAGATACCCATGATCCCATGAGCTTTCGTAGAATGTGAAATTATTTTGACTAACAAACAGTAACGTCCCTGGCTTTAGCTGCCTCACAGAAAATCGAATTAAAAATAAATAAAATTAAACCTGTGACCTTGTTTCACTTAATACAGCACTCACTTTACTCGTCCTTATCTGCTGAAACACAAATCCTGGGGAGTAAAAGAGAGACCCTTCTCTGTCGCAAAAGATTTCAACTCCACAGTCATTCAATTCACACAGACCGTTGGCTTCTGCCGATCTCTGGTAGTTGTACGAGAAGCATCTTGGATCATCATGGCAGGTTTGTAGACAGTTGAACCAGTCTGTTGCAGTAAAGGCTTGAAAAACATGGCCGGCTAAAACATGGTTGTTCTTTGTGGTGGGCTGAATTGCAAATATCAGTTTGTGCTGAACAAAAACTAAAACCAACTTGAGAAATACCAAGTATTTGAGCATGACGATATGAATGATATTCTTCTCACGTTATTAATGACAGAGAGCATCAGATATTTAGGGGAATTACCATAAGTGACAGCTCTTAAAAGCTCAAATTAATTGGCCGATGTCTATTTTCTGAAGTCAACTCATTTTTTTTACGTTTTAACGCTTCTAAATGTTGTTTTTGATTCTCCTTCAAATAATTCACTCTCGTCTCCAGAAACTTAATAGACCGCAAAGATATGAGTGTCATTAATTAAAATTTAAGTGAGGTAGGCTTAACATTACTATCTTTTAAGCTTAATTCTGCATTTAAAAATCGCAGCAGGTGATCTCCAAAAAAAAATTGCCCAAATGTGAAGACAAGTGACACATAAAAATAATTGCTTTTACCTCTTTCAGAATTTAAGCCGAACTTTTGTTATCGAAAGCGCATTTGCACTTCAAGTCCGATCATATTTTACGATAGGAAATAAATTACGAACGCCTTCACTGGAATTCATTCCCACTGATGAGATAACAAAAACATTGCAAAAGCTCGATTCTTGCGGACGTGACAAAAAAGTATCTGCTCAGATCGCTTACCTCATGATCTCCGCTTTGACATCCATAAACTCCCATATCATAGGGTTTACCCCGCGAGTGGGCAAGGTTTAATGAATATTGTGGTTGATTGACTACCCGTTCGAGCAGTTTAGGCTCGATTTGCCCGCTTCGAACCCGCGATGTGGAAAAATGCTTGAACGAATAAAGGTTTTGCGGGAGTTTAGCACAAAAAAGTGAACAACACTTCCATATAGACAGGCAACAAAGTTGTCTCCTGAAATATGATAACTTCAACCTACGCTTACGCGCTGTGAAGATGCTATTTTATGTTTCATGATCAACTGTGAGGATAAGTTGAATGAAATGCATAGCTACTTGGTACCACTGGTAACCACATAAATACTCTGTGATTTGCTTTGGAAATATAGTTTGTTTTGAAAATTGAAAGTAATGCGAGGGGAATTTAAAGGATTCTTTGTAATAAAACAAATAGAAAAGCCTTGACTGCTCTGTATTGTTGAAAAGAACGCAGGATTCGGTTAGAGCACGAAAGAAGTGTAGTGAGGTACACGAGACGTGGTCGAGTGTTTCTCCCCACTTCCTGAATGTTTCACAACAGAACATGGAACAGTTAGGGCTTCTCTATTTGTTAAATAGGGAAAGCAAAAGGCAAGGCACGCGGGAAACGAGGAGCGTGACTCGCATTTCACGCTAGCCTCGTGCTTACCTCCGCTGGCCTGAATACTACTCTTGACTGGTTACCTTCACCAATCAAACTATCTTTGCTGCCGTTGAGTTTTATTTTCAGAGCAGCAACTGGCCGATAAAATGAGACCATTGGGACTCAATTGGGCGTGAAACCTGGCCTCGGAAGTTTATTGTGGAATTTCATGTTCTTGGCCTGAACGCACACTTAGGGTGATTGACTTTAGCTCACGAGATGACGAATCTCAAACGCAACATCTTCTGCAAAAATACCTTCGTGTAAACGCAATATATTTCTCAATTTCTGTTGCTTAATACATTTCTAAGATCAAATGACTAAATATCTTTATTGCGCCTTTAATCTTTTATATTTCCTTTGTATGTTTACACTGCTCCTTCTCTCTCCATTAGTTCCCCCGGGTTCCCTTTCCTCCTTTCGTTTCTTCCATTCATTCCAGAGAGGATACGAGAGGCCGAGAAGTGGGAAGCGGGATACTCGAGAGGGAGGGCACGAACGAAACACGATAACAGCGCTATATTTTTTTGACAGCGAAATTGCTGTCGGGAATCTACCCTTTGGAAATGAAGGAAATGATACAATTTTCACATATTTCGGCCTTCGGAAATGGTTTTATTTGTGGTTGAATCATGATTATTCGATGAAAAGACGTATTGACGACGAAATTATGATGTCAGCCAAAGATTCAACCGCGTTCCCCGAGTCCTCTCTCTTGAGGGAACGATGTCGCCAAATATTTTAATGACTTAGAACTAGTGATAGAATGCTAAAACTGTACATCGAGTTCATCTCGTATTTGAAATACGCCAAGAAAAAACTTTTCCAACCAAGCCGAGCAAAATAACTTTACCATGACAAATATTACAACCTGGTAAACATCGTCCTATACCCCAACGCCCCACAGATGCAGATGCCACGATGAATTCAGAATTCTCCAAATCTTTACTCTTCCTTCTTCGCGACAACGAAAAAAAAAATTTAAGAAATAAAGAAAAAACAAAAACAAACAAAGAGCAAAGGACAAACACGAAAAAATATTTCAGTCGAGTTGAGCCTTGACCGCAAAGCAAAAAGCATTCAGTTGCTTCGAGAAGATTACAATATTGGTTGCGGTCGAAAATAAACTTCAAACAAGACCGCTTACCTCCCTGTCGTCGCTTTACTCTTGGATATAACGTGATGAAAGGTAACTGACGTCATGCTTCAAACAAGAGCCATAACAAAAACAAGAACACCATAACAACAAGAAAGTTATGAGACGTAAATATCACCTTTCGGCTCCTTTGTGATTGGATGAAGTCCCTGTTGTATGGGTGGGGACGGATTTTATTAGTCAAGGAAGGGTAAGAGCTAATTAATCTCTTAATTCCAAGTGGCAGGTAAAAGTCATAAATGGTCATAGAAAGGGAGAACAAAAGATCACCATTTCTTTTTCCTTTATTGTTTTTCGCGACGTCGTGTCTGCGTGGTAATACTTCCCCTGACTCTCCCAGTTAGTGAGTACCCTCCCCATCCGTCCGTCACTGCCGTTTTTTAGGAATATCCCGCAAAGTAAATATCTGAGAGACTCGAAGAAAGCAAGACGCAAAGCGGCACACATTTCGAAAACCTGCTTCAAAAATGGTAGACTGCCACCGGGTTTTAAAGGCAGCATGTATAATTTTCAACATGATTATGTACACACTACTTCTGGTCATGAATTACGCTGCAAACAACAAAAGTGGGATCCTTTTTGGGAACAAATCCGTCAGTCAGGTGGTACGAAAATACTCCATCGAGTTCAGCCCTGCGCCTTATGCCTTTGAGATCTGGAAGCTCGTAAACGCGTGGACCGCTGCATGGATTCTATACACGCTGTCTTACATCTTCAGAAAACGCATGCCCGATGCTTTGAGTCCGTTTTTCTTCGTTTGTTTTACGCTGGCTACCGTTTCGAACATGGCTTGGACTCAGTTCATTAGCTGGGAGATGATCAAGGTAACATCAGGCTTCGTTTTCGCTATGGTGGTGTTCCTCTACGCGTCTCTCGCTTGCAGCTTCGCTGGTTTGTACAAACAGCGCTACTTCATCAGTCGATTCGATTATTGGGTCATTCACATGCTGGTAAACAATGGGATTGCTGTGTATGCTACATGGGTCACCGTAGCCGCTCTTCGCAGTCTGGCGTTAATTCTGACGTATTTCCACGGCATAGAGCGAGAACTCTCGGTCACAATCGCTTTGGGAATTCTCATGCTGTTAATCGTGGTGTGGTTTATCCTAGAAAATACAATTTTTAGGGAAGATCTATTGTATACCATAACAATTTATCCAGTTTTAATTTGGATTTTTGTCGCCAGCATAATCCTTAACTTGAACCGCGTAAGCCGCCTAAATACGGCCATTATGCAATCTCTTCTTGCCGTGTCGTGTACACTCTTTATTGGAAAAATTAGTCTCGTCGTGTGGAAAATCATCAACAAATGTCGAGACACCAGGGCAAAAGCTGATCTAGCAATGATGGAGATAACTCCCGGGTCTGATGAGAACCGCGAACAAAAATACACAGACAGATCGGAAAATCAGGAACTTGTCGATTAGGGTTATTTCAAGCGAAGCACATTTGCTGTTAATAGATCGAATTATCGATATTGTAACCCTACCCGCAATACCGACCACGCATTTTAAAGATGCTGTAAGTGATTCTGTCACGCTCTGTTTAGGCCTAAATGGTGTAGCTAATATAGGGCTCCCGGTGATATCAAAGCGGACAGGAAATTAGAGATGCTAAAACGTCGACAGACTTGGTTGACGATAAACTCGACTCTTTTGCTTTGTTTTGTTTTTGTAGGAGCCCTTAATGGACTCCTTTTTCTGACATCCAAACGATTGCTCCTGGGTAAAAGGTATTGTTGGTAAGATATGTATCATAATCACAAATTCCCTGTTGATCGATTCTTAATCAATCAGCCTTGGCTGAAAGCTTTTTGAACTATTCAAAAAAAAGAGATAAGAAATGTTCAAAAAGAGATATTTGAATCTCGTTTTGCCACGAGCTTCGGACAAATGAAAACCAGTTTTAAATGTAACGTCTTGTCTGACGTTCAGATCTTTAACAAGATGTACATTCTTGTTAAATTGTTCGTTTTATTATAATTGATGACAATTGATTAAAACAATATTTCAATAACTCGTAGCCTATGCCAAACTGTTGTTCAAGAGAGATGAGTGAAATGGCGTACGAGCGAAATGTCTTGCTCTCTTTCCTTCCTCCACATCCCTCCCATCCCTCCTTCCTCCCTTCCCCACCCCCCTGCCATGTTTTAGATTTTGGCTTTACGACCCAAAACAAAAATGTGTCACATCAATAAGTTTCACTATTCAGCTTCGTAGTAACATTTTCCTGCGTTGACGGCCTCGCTTTAATCTCCATCGTTTTCTTCATGAGTCAATGTTATAGGGCCCATTTCTATTTCAGACGCTGAGGCATATCTCTTGTATCCAAAATAACTTTAATTTGTCTCGATGAGTTGATGTCAATTCATCCAGAACGGCGCCGGCTTAAGGCGTTTTCCGGCTATGTTTTATCCAGAAAGGTCGATTAAGATGATTTACTGCTTGATAAGTTGCCGAACTTTCCGTGACTCCGTTATAAATAGATTCCATTTTGCCGTTCGTTTGTTCTGCAATGGATCGCAGATGACTGAAGCTCTCATCACATTCCGACGTCTTCTGTGATCACTGAAAAAACTCACGGTACCAGAGAATTTAATTGCTTTAACCAAAAAAGGAGCAAAATGATGCATTTGAAGAAATGCATCCCGTATTTTCGAAGTATTTTTTAGGTGTGAGCCGTCAAGTTTCTGCAAGAGCCTGAGGCCGAGTGCACGTGAACCGTAATTTTGACAGAATAAAAAGTTTCCCTCATTTTTCGTCTGACTGTCTTAATTGTTCGCTAAAAACACGACTGGAGAAAGAAGTGAGGAGTCAAAATTGAGTTGGTTACGTTACTGTCCACCTAATAAAATTAAAATTCACTGTAACTGATCGCGATCGTTTGTTGACTCGGAAAAAAGGTTATGCATCTTTCCTCGCAAACGGTTGTCGAGAATTTAAAACAATTATGCCCGTATTGTGGCATTTCCACTTAAGCGTCGACAAAAAAACCACAGTAGCCACAACAACGAATCAGAACAAGGTTTTAAAACATCGTCATTAACTAATGTGAACCAAGACAGTATCAACTGATGATCTTCTCATGTGTGAACTGAAAGTGAACCTGCTTGAAGCGCGGGAAAACGCAAGTGACTTGATTTAGATTGGTTTTAATTTTGCTTTTGATTGGTTGAGATGGTAGCGCGAGTTTCCTGGACCAATCACAGAGCAGTGTAAGGAAAACCTAAGTAATAGAAGACTTTCGATTCTCAGTTGAAAACTGCTCAATTAGTGTAAATCTACCTTGTTCTGTCACCAACAATGCATATTCAAAAGATTTCAGGAAACTCATTGGCTGAGAACACGTTAATTAATCCTTATCACGCAGTTCGCAGAACCAAGACTCGACCATTTATTTACTGGTATCCCAATGAAAATCCACAAATGTTTCAGTAATCAAGCCGAGTAAACATCCAGTTAGCCAATAAGGCTAGTTTTCGACGAAGAGAAATTACACCTTTAGCGAGCGAAATTACAATGAAAACGAAATGCGATAGACCTTACCGACTGTTTCGAGTTTATAGTGACCATAACTAGTACTCAACATATATATGTGTGTATATATACTCAACATATATATGTGTGTATATATATATATATATACTCAACATATATATGTGTGTATATATATATATATATATATATTTAACATATATAAACATACATATACACAAGCACACATACAGGCCACCCAACAAAAGATTTTTAAGAGACATAACACAGAAAAAAAATTGTTTTCATACTCAAGCGAGATGCGGTTTATTTGAAAAACTAGCTACGTAAATTTGTAATCAAAATTTTCTCAATTCTATATAACTATTAAAATAGTGTTAATATTTGCAACAATACTAGTATCAGAGATGATTCAAAATAAACAATTGCTATACAAACAGGCAACAACGCCGTTCTTGGCTGACATTCATTGTATCAGAATTCAGTCAACATTCATAATTAGTTTTAAACATTGGAATTGTAGTCACGACAGGTTATTCATTACCATGTAACATTTGACAACTTTTAAGATAAACAAGATCAGTAACATGCAGGACAACCAAACCTTGGCCCTTGATGTACCTTCAAAGCAGTTTTTAAGCATTTAATTCCCTAGTTTTGATTGTTAATTCTCCCCTCTAGCTGCTACACATTTACTTACATTTACTTACTTCTACCTGAAAAGTTTTAAGTCTCATTAACTGTTTGCTGAATAATGTATGGATATTATAGGGAGAAGTTTCACGCTAATTACTTTTGGGAGTTAAACGGTTAATTAGGTGTGAAAACATTGGAAACCAATTGAAAGTAATCAAACTATCAATCAGAACAAAGCTTAACATTGTCATTAACCAATGAGAACTCATAGTAAAAAAAGGCAACCAGCCTGACGTACAGGAAAACACTAGTGACCAAGTTGGGATTGCTGTTGGTTGCTCTTTCAACAATCACTTCAAAACTGCCTATCTTGCTTTGATAATCATGCGTTATATTTATTATCATTTATATTTAAGCACATGAAAAAATTAATTGTAGTGAGTATAGCATTTGTGGAATGTCATTTAGGTGATTTCTTATCATTAACTGAGTGTGTATAATTACAAAAATTGATTTGAGAATTTGCTTCTGGAGTTTCAGCTAAAAAATACATTTATCATTTGAATTGTGATACTTTTGACACAAACATTTAAAACAGTATTTGTTCTATTCTCATCTCTATTAGAAAGCTTCATTGTGACAAAACTTAGAATTGTTACAATTCAGGTCTTTGTACAGATTCTTTTGAACTTCATTGGCTGCAGAAAAAACTTTGGTCTTTGCTCTATTTAACTACATATCACCCCTAGAAATACAGACCACAGTGAATCCTGTCTTAACCCATTACACCCTGACATCAGAATGCATATTCTCCATACTGTTCTCTATACAATTCCTAAGGTCTCAGCAAGAAGAATTTGTTTAACAATCAAGAGCTTCTTTAGTTGGTGATCATTTCCTTTATTCTCATGACCTTTGTGTTTGATTTCAGAAGTGATATTGTAGGGAGAAACTGGACGCTAGGCACTCTGAGGGTTAACGGGCTAAGCAGACACCTAGAGTTAACGGAGCTTAAGTGGCCTTCGTAGAAGTGTTTTTTTTTTTCATTCAAGTCCCTTGGAACAAAGAATGAGGGAAAAGTACAGCCCAGTATTGACTAAATACAGGATCTCTTCTTATCCCCTTTTACTCCAAAGAATGATCAACACATAACCTCTTTGCACAATCTCCATATTATGTCAAGAAAGCAGGTACTGAGAATTGATTGGTCAGCCCTAAAAATTATATTGATAAATAATCCCCTCTTATTACATGTAATTAATGAAAGTATAGGAATGCTATACATAGAGGACAGATCATAAATCCTATTTTGGGAGAAAAGGGTTATTTGAACTTTTTGTCTAACTGTAGTTTTGAATCATTTCTTGCAGGAAACATTGGGGTTCTCTATGGCTTTTTTCTGCTTAATGCATGTTTCACTGTTATGGGAAAAAAGCCTAGAGGCTTCGCTGCAATTCTTGTACTGAAGATCCCTCGTTGAGGGCCAATTGTCCTGTGATTCCAATCTTTAAAGTAAACTAAGAGGGGTAAGCATTTACTGCACCAGCAGGAAAAAGGGATGCCTTGAAAATTGTCTCTGATTTTTCCCATCCACAAAGGACACATTGTCCAATTCACTAAAATAAAAGTTTGTAATGTAACTTTGAAATGATTGGCTTTCCTTTGGTTCATGGATGTAATTATATAAATCTGTAAATAACCATATTTTAAAAAAACTTCTTCCACATTGAAATATGCTTCCTTTTCATTGATAAACATCTCAGCTCTCAAATCCTTCATTTTGGTGCAGCATCATACTTTATTTGAGCTGGGTTCTGCATATCCACTGTCCGCCTCCCCCTTAGCAGGCACCTGATTGCCTTGGTAAAATGTAGGCTAAAAAAAAAAAAAAGGAAAATTTTATTAAAAATTGACCCAAACTGACTCTACTGATTGGTCATGCAAGAAGGGTTGCCATGAGTTACAATTAATGACATACAAATTACTGTAAGGTCCAAGATTTTATTTGAGGGTTTACCAAAGATTGATGATGAGAAGCACATGGTGTCAAGTATCAATTGTTGCAGTCAGTCTACCTAATTATGTTACTTAGCCCTTTCACTCCCACAAGTGACCAAGACAGAATTTCTCCTTACAATATCAATACAATATCAAGCAGGCAGGTGATGAGAATAGAGAAGAATATCAATCATGGGATCATTAGTTGATCCAATACCAAATTCTCTGAACTAACATCATAAGAATTGTAAGGCAGACAGTAAGGCGAATTACTAATTAGATCTTGGAAGTGAAAGGGTTAAATAACATTTTGACTTGAAACTTAATTCCAGTATGAAGGAAGGATTAAGTGTGTGAGTTTCTGCCACACAACCACAATCATTCACTGATTTTCATGACTTAATATTTTTCCTTTTTCTTCCCTGATTCCAAAATAAATATTGACACAAATACATTATGCCAATTCCTACACTTCATTTGAAAAAATAAGTCTGATATTTTTCAGTCATAAAAT
This sequence comes from Pocillopora verrucosa, assembly GCF_036669915.1. Lineage (NCBI taxonomy): Eukaryota > Metazoa > Cnidaria > Anthozoa > Scleractinia > Pocilloporidae > Pocillopora > Pocillopora verrucosa. Next base: position 7,946,159 of record NC_089314.1, read on the forward strand.
TTCTTATTTTAAAACTGCCTGCCATTAACAGATCAAATTAAAGTCAAGAGTCATTAGGGACCTGAATCAAGATAAAAAATTAAGTCAACCACTTCCTTATTGAAACGTCAGACTAATTTTGAAATTCAGGCTCAAAATTGCCTTGGCAAATTTTTACCAAAAATTCAATGAGAGTTGCATCAGAACAGGAAAATATATTCATCTCAAGGTGCAATTTAACATCTTAAAAAATTAAGCCTGATAAATAAAGAAAATATCATTATTTTCTTCCACTGACCGTGGTAGGTACTTGATACTCTGATGAGGCAGGATTCTCAGAAGGAGCCTCTTCGTCATCTGAGTTCTCCTCTCCTGAAGATGTTTCGTCTCCTTCTTTTTCTGCTTTTCGTGGTGGAGTAGGAGCAGCTTGAAAAATGACATAATTATAGTTAATGGTTGTAGATTGCTTTGTAAAAGATGCATTGATGTGTTAACATGAATCCAATTGTCTGTTTCTTCACTTTTTAGTCTTCAATGTGACAGGGTGAAATTTTCACTTGTGATATATTTAGCACAATGACTTGGTGCAACCCAACAATTCACTGCTACATGTAGTTCAATCAAACACAGTCAAACCTTACTCATGATGGGGAGAAAATCATTGTGTGTACATCACACATTAAAAACCTACTGTGTACTATAATTGTAATGTTCACTTCAAATCTCAACCATTCTTTGTGCATGTTATACTGCTTTAAATCGACTAAAGACAACCACAGCAGTAAGTAACTCAGTCAGTGAGCTTAGGGTTAATTCAGTCCTTCTCCAGCAAACATCTTAGACTGTCAGTCAGTCAGTTAGTCAGGTAGGCAGACAGACAGACAGTCCGAGAGACAGACAGAAATAAGCAAGTTACAAAGAAAGTCAAATGACCCTTCTTCAACATAACTTTCAGGACTAACATAAAAAAAATGAATCACAGTGTAATATACAACCCACAACAAGAAAAGACGACCCAAATTGTACATATGAAATGTTTCAAGTTAATTCAACCCATATTATGGAAGAAATGACATTATGAAATTGTTTATCAGATAATATTACAAATACTCCTATATATACATCATGCATAATTGTATGCCTGTGATTCACACTTTTTGTTTTGGCTGAAACATGGCCTGGTCAGGTGATATTATGCATGATCACCAAATAAAGCTTTCCTCATTTATCGGCAGGTAAAAATTCCCTCTGCAGTTTAACATCCACTGTTTTCCTTTTCAGTTGCCACTACATAAAAAAACGATTGAAACAAACCACATTCAACTTACTTTTTTTCTTTGATTCTTGATCTGACTGGGTCTTGCCACTTGATAAAACATTATAGCAGTTGTCACACACTCGCAGTGGTTTTGAAGACTGAGCAGGGAGGAGGAACTTCTTGGTGGAACAGTTACCACAAACAACTCCACCACACTTCCGACAGTGGTGCTGTGTCAAGCGATCAAAAAAAAAAGGTAAGAAAAATCGCAATAGCAGGTCAGGGCAATTTGAGAGGAAAAATTGTATTAGGAAGAAAAAACTAGCATAAAAAAAGTGAAAATGCGATGAAATGCTTATGGACTGAAAAAAGTCAGGCCTTGCCATAAAATGTTTCGCTCTTGCAATTAATGCAGGCACCTAACTACATGCGGTGGGGAGCATATGACCTGAAGCCAAATCTTTTCCTGTCCAGCCCTCTCATTCAGTCAATAAGTACAAATCAGTCATGCAACACTTACCCTTCTATTTAATGCAGTGAACTTGCTCTTGAAACAGTGCATGCAAGTGGATGCCTCACTATCTGGAACCCAGACTGCAGCGTGTTCCGTGGTTCCCTTCTTTCCAGCTAGAACGAGATAATTAAACAAAAAAAAGGAACTTGAATAAGAAACAAAGGTTGAGACTGAGTTTCTGGTAACAAAACACCCCTTTTTAACCCTTTACACCCTAACATCAGTATGCATATTCTCCATGCTGTTCTTCATACATTTCTCACAGTGCTAACAAGGAGAATTTATTTAACAATCAGGAGCTTTTTTTAGTTGGTGATCATTTCCTTTATTCTCGTAACCTTAATGTTTGATTCAAGGGTGATAGAGTAAGAGGAAGTTAGATGTTAATCACTCTTAGAGGTTAAAAGGTTAAGAAACACCATTAAACAGTCAGCTTAAAATATGGTTCATTCATGGCAATTGTTTCATCCATGACCATTGTTTCCTGAAACCCTCACATTCCATTATTATTATATACTAGCCTGTGGTTAAAAACAAATTTACTATGGGTAAATGTTGCAAGTCTGTACACAATAAGATTCTACATAAAAACGTGACATGATTGTATATTATTTTATGCAGTCTGCACGGAAGGTGAGGCTGATTCCAGACTCAAGAGATTACCTTGTCCCATTATAATCATTATATACTAGCCTTTAGTTATAAACAAATTTACTGTACGTCATGTTGCAAGTCTGTACACAATAAGATTCTACATGAAAGCGTAACATGATTGTATTTCATTTTAAGCAGTCTACACATAAGGAAAGGCTGATTCCAGACTCTTGTTGACTATGTAAAAAATATGGTAACTTGTTTGAGCCTGGGGGTAACATTTAATCACATGGTTCTATCATCCGCATGAGAGTCGCTTGGGAAGCGATGCTGTTAGTGGTGACTGACATTTTGACAGCCTATGTTAGTCACTACTGCAACAACAGTCCATCTCAGAACTACTCTCATGTGGATGAGCAGATGACACAATTAAATTTGTACAAACTATTCAATAACTAAAGCGCTCATTCTCACTTTTTGCCAACAAGTCCTGAATGCACTTGTTGATGTGTGCCATCCATTCAGCTTTTTCAGTCCTTGTAGCAGCATACACTGCAAATGACTTCTTTGCACTAATGATTTGCCAACCATTCTTTAAATCTAGAAGGCAAGCACACTGAGTAATTAACAGTGGGGCATCAAAAGTAATCCAGGTTTGCAATGGTTTTATTTTATTGTACTGTCTGATCAGTAATGACAATAGGACTGAGTGGAATCCAATTTGGTCTTTCACCCTTTACACCCCACACTGTAACATCAGTATGCATATTCTCCCCACTGTTCTCTATATTTTCCATCAGTTCTGACCAGGAGAAGTTTTTGGATAATCGTAAATTGGTGATCATTTCTTTTATTCTCATGAACTTTACATTTGATTCAAAGGTGACATTGTAAGGAGAAATTAGTAGCCAGTCACTCTTGGGGGGTAAAGGGCCAACCACACAGTCAAGTGATTAACAAAATCAGACATTCGACTTGTTTACAGACAGAATAAGACAACATGAAGTCCTCTTACCATTTAATCAAAACTATGACTAAATTTGAGACACAAACAAGCCATTGGTTATACTTTTTCATAAAAAAAAACAACAGTTGACAAGACAAAAAAATTGACCACAGCACATCTACATGATGCATGCTTTCCAGTAACACAGGCATGATGTGCATTTTCCAATTACACTGTCCTGTTGGTACTCAATTGGGGCTGGTGATAACAAATCAAATTCAGGAATTTTCCCAGAGTTATGATTTTTACCAAAAACTTGTGCTCCCCTTCTAATCAATCACTTCAGACTATAACTTTTGCTTGTTTTTACTTTGAGTTATAACTGGTTCATTAAGATATCTTCCTTAGTTTTGACTGACCACTTTTATTAATGTTTTGACAGTCATTAACATTTTTAAAAGGAAGGTAAGTGTGTATGATGGCATCCCCCTATTATAGACATAGTTAAAATTACTAGCTTCCCTCATAGACATATCAACCTGCAAAAATGTGCTATAAATAGATGAACTTAACAGCTGCAGGGTTTTATTCTGATATCATATCAAATAATATTTCAACTACTTATTCACCAGGCAAAATACAATAGCGAAAGGATTGAATTTCTGATCAGAACATGGGTTACGACATAACAGTACTCACTTCCATCATCATCCAAGGATTGCAGTTTGATATCTTCCAGTGGGATTATATGCTGTTTATTGTACTGAAAAGAAATTCAAATCACTATTAACCCTTTACACCCTAACATCAGTATCCATATTCTCCATACTACCCTTTATACTTTCCCTAAGATGCTGACAAGGAGAATTGGAGAATTGATTACCAGTCAAAAGCTTCTTTCGTCGGTGATCATTTCCTTTATTCTCAAGATCTTAACATGTGATTCAGGGGTGATATTGTAAGGAGAAATTCCATAGTAGTCACTCTCGGGGTTTAAAGAGTTAATGTCTTGTGAATTTAGCAAATAGTTCACACTAGAATAGCCTTTTAAATAATAATTGCCCAACTAATTTAAAAAAAGTTCTAGCTTGGAGAATACAAAATGCAATAATGACAAGCTTGCATTAGAAATGTAATGTAACCTTCACAACCTTTTATTTGAGACAAAAAACAAAAAGCTTGCCCTTTGCTCTTTACATTTTGAAAAATTCAATGTAAACCTTGATTACCTTCTTCTTGTTAATGACAATATTTCCATAAACAAGGATGTCATTAAACAGAAAAAACTGACGTGGTTTAGGCTTCTTGCGGCACAGTTTAGTTAATACACCTTCACCAACCAGTACTCTTCCTGGAACCAATAATGGCTAAAGAATAGAAATTGGAGAAAAAAAATTAGAAATAAACATTAAATGTTGGGGTGCACGTCTTTTTCTCTGAGTATCCTTGTATCATTCACTGACAGAATAACATCATCTTTCTCTTTACCCTTTATATCCCAGAAGTGATTAACATGTAACTTCTCCCTGCAACATCCATACATTTTCTAGACAACAGTTAATGAGAATACTAAATATTTATCAGGAAGAAGTTTTTGTCTTGATCTTACACCAAATTCACATCACTAATTTACAATGAATTGTGTGACAGCAAGAGGAGAGAATTAACAATCAGATCTTGGGAGTTAAAAGGTTAAATCATAAAGCTTAAAATTTACCACCATCATTTACATAATCATAATGCAGAAGCATCACATATTGATAATCCTATTCTAGTAGTATGCAGGAAGTTTTTCACCATGGACCGAGTTAAATGGTGTAGCCTGTCACAAATCTCCCATAGCTCTGTGGAAGAGCATCTTAAATGTTAATCAGAAGGTTTTTTGTAGGTTTGACTCCTATTGGAAGTACTTGGAGTTCTTTCTCTAAGTATGCCAATTTCATTCACTGATTAACATCACCTTTCAAACATTTATTGTGTCGTGCTTCCGTAAACAGACAATACACTTCATGTGTGCACATTTTTATTAGGACTAGTGGGTTTATTTCATCTAGGAAAAAAAGTCAACAAGTATGTTTTCCATTTATGAATACCATTGACTGATGAGTATTACTTTTGACTGCTCATAACAAGAAATTGTGTCTAATTTGGTCTGTAATTCTAGTTTACTAATAGTAAACAATAAGTAAGACTTCTCCTTTGTGGTCATCCAGTTCTGGTATTCATACATCAAATAGGAAAATGCCATACTGAACTCTTGTCTGTTCTGTTACCAGTATTAATTTCCAAATTTCAAGATCCATCCTACTAAATTTTAATCAAGTCATAACATGATTACAAATGCATGCCTATTATTAATGCACGTTAAGGTCAAACCAAAGTTATGAGAAAGAGCAGTCTACTATACATATTCAAATCACAAGGACCAAAACAACATCAGGACATGATCTGCATACTTACTTGTCCAGATGCTCCAAAACAACTTTCCACATTGGTAATTCTTCTCTCGTTGGCCTCTGTATTGGCTGAAATTATCACACATACAATATTTTAAAAGCATTAAGGAGAGACAATTAAGACGACATAAACACCACAGGTCGGTTGTTTCAATAGCGATCGGTAGCCTTAAGCGATCGATAAAAGTTTATGGGTACACTGTGATACCTTTCTGCAAACAAATCATTTAAATGAAGGAAATGCTACTTAGACTCTTCAGGTAATGAAACATATCCAAACTCCAATATTTAATAAGTCAATAATTTCGTCTAATATGGTGGTTTCACCCTTTCCCAATCCCACTGTACACCTCCTTCATAAAAATAAGCCATCGTTCCCTCTCTGCCACGATCGACTAATTTGCTGAGCGAAAGGCAATATCATGAAACAACCTCATCCGAAAGCTTACTGACACTTACACGCAGAATTAAGCTAGCATGACATGCATGGCTGAGAACTGTCAGGCCGCCATTCACATCAAAAGTCGTACTCAAATATAGACAATCGAAAGTATTTCACACAATGAAAATGCCCATCATCAAAAAAGATCGAAAGTTAAGGAAGTATTTAAACCTGATGAGGTTTTCTCAGGAAACCCCGTCCTAAAAATAACCGAAAAACGTTACAATTCCTTTACATACCTAATCGGTCCACCATCTTGGCTCCAAGATCATACAGTGGTTCCAAATCACGTGGTCATGAAGCAATCATGATTGGTGGGTGGATATTCGTTATTTCGTCACGAGAGGAACAAAGTGACGAGGGGGAGGGTCTCAAATATCTACAATGCCATTTAAGGTAACAAAATTAATTTTCTACCGCACATATAGCTCATTGCTAAAAGCGGCGAGTTGAAACCACTCACAAGAGGTCATCAGTTTATCACAACTGGACTGAGACCCAGGGAGCCTTAAAACTTGAGTTACTCAGGCTGGTCCAGACCCTAGCTGACTTTACAAGCAAAAGTTTATTTATCTCCTCTGATTCTTCAAAAATTATCAAATAATTTGATACTAAAACAAAAACATCCTTTGAAAATAAGGGAATCAGCCCTAAAATTCATTAGTGTGACCCCTGACCAACACAACTTCCTTCAGGTAATGTAAACAATTTTTTTAACTTGCATAATGGCATCCTCCTCTGGTGAAAAAACCTCCAAGATTGAGGGGGAAATGGTGAGGACACAAAAGCATTGCATACATATCATATCCTGGGTCAGGGTCTTCTTAAGGGAGGGGAGGGGAGGGAGACAATTACATGGGTGGGAGTGTAAGGTCTACATGTGACACTGACAATCATTTTAATCTAATTTAAAAAATTCAGATCCAACACGAAAGAAGCAGTATGAAGAGAGGAGAGGGGAAGGGGGAAAGATTTAATGCTCTTATCAAAAGGATAAACTTATAAGTTCAACAGCACATACCCAATAGAATTATTCTACCACAGAGAAGAGTTCTAAACTTTTTCTAAGACAGGAATCTGCTTATATTTGATTCATGACCTGCTAGGTGTGTGCAAGCTATTTTCAAAGAAATAAGTCCCATGCTATTGCTAATCAAATGCAGTAGCATCAGCAGTCTTGGAAAATGACAGAATTTTGTTTGTGACTTGTTAGCAATTTGTGTTAACCAATACAATATCCCTGCAAAATTGTGGCTTCTCATAGAAACATTAAATTCGATTCTTATTTGAAAGTCAACCCATTTATTAATTCTACATATAGTGATATGATTTACATGCTGTGATTTGTTCACAGTTTTACACTTGGTTAAAAATTTTTTCCAACCACCACATAGAAGAGTAAGCATATACCTTGCAGGTAAGACATCAGTGGATTTTTAATCATAAATAAATGGTTATGATTCCAGTGTCTAGCACTCTCCAATCCAAAACACAACCTTTACCAAACTGCACCTGTTTGCTGTATTTTCATGTTTTAGAAAGTGTTTTTTTTATTTTTTTTTTTGTGCGTGATATAATGGGAAAAATTAAGTAGTCTATAAGTGGATCATGAAACATTCTGCAAAATCTCATTGAGAATAGGCTGTGGCAGGGGTAACTTCCTGATGTTCTGTGATAAAACAATCTTCCTAAGGAACCTCATGCAGTACTCCTCCAGACTGTACACTACCAAGTAATCAAAACATTCAATTATTAAAGACAACAATAATTATATTTTTTAAAAGTGTATCCATATGAAAAATGGTTCTTCACCACATACTACCTGATAAATTTTTAAAAGAGTAATACCCACAAATTAAATCATAGGAGCCAAGCTAAAATTCCCAGGCATGTAATGTGGAAACATTTTCCTGTTTTCATCAATTATAAAAATTTTCCCAGTCAATTCATAATTGGGTAGAATAAAGTGTTTTAACCCTTTAACTCCTACTTCAAATGTGTAATTCTCCTTACTGTCAACCATGCAATTTTTATAATGTTAGTTCATAGAATTAAGTATTGGATCAACTAATTTTTCCCAAATTAATATTTTTATTTATTCTCATCATTTATCTGGTTGATACTGTATTGGTACTGTAAGGAGAAATTCTGTCTTGGTCACTCGTGAGAGTTAAAGGGTTAAAAGATCTTGTTATCTTTGATAGAGTCCATCCATGTACAGTGTACTGTACGACTGGAAGGGCACGGGGAGGTTTCCAAGTAAATCTGTCAGTTTGGAGCAAAAAGGAACTTAACAATTGCCCCTCGCAAAAGCCACCAATAGGAAAACAGTACGGTATATCTCTTAATTTTTAAACCGACATCATCCTCAAAGGCATGCACTCCATAACCCAACCCCTCTACAGCTATCAATAGCCCGATTATCTCGTCTAGACTTTGTAACGATAACAAGCTACAGATGCATTACTCCAGAAGATTGCTGTCTATTACTCTCTTGCTCTTCCATACAATATTTTCAATTTACAGGTACGTCCGAGGGAAGCTAAAAATTGCGAACAACAACTAACCTGGTGTTGTTATGTTTATTTCCGCTCTAGAAGCATAGAATCTTCGGGTATCATAGTCTACTCCCCGTATAACAGGCTCGTCGGGAAAAAATGTTTCCTTGAAGTTCAGTAACAGCCTTTCATTCGTTTCTTCGTCCACTGCAATCCAAGGATGTGTCACATATGTGTTCATTTTAAGGCGATTGTTTGTTCGACTCTCAATGGTGGCAAATAACTGTTCTTCACCACTGTAATTGAACCATTTCAAATTGACTCTTCGTCCTGTGTGATTTATGAATAGCACTGGCGATACGATTCTGTTGTGTAACGATTTAAGAGGACGCTCGGAAACTTCCCCTTCTCTGTCATCCATTTGAAAAAGAATCGAGGTGTTAGAGCACTTGAAATTGGAGCATTCTGATCGGCACGACTTCAGAGGACATCGTTCAGATGTTTTGAAAGATGTTTCCTTGAAATTCTGATGAGCTGTCATGAACAAAGACTTTGTCATGTAGCTGACATTGTTGTGTCCCGGAGGTATCTGTCATGCATGATTGCGTGACAAGCTAAAAACACATAACCATGATAATAAACAAATCCAGGCTTTAAGAGATAAAAATGTTTATTTCAAGATGTTGCAACACTCACACTCACACGTTATTACAAGGATGTATATCTTCCTTCTTAAAAATATGAAAATTAAACAGATGAAAATCAAAATGATTAGCACACGTATTAACCAGTTAAGGTTATTTTCGTTTCCCATGGGTTCTTCTTCTACCATTGCTTTGGCTTCCCGCAATCAAGTCTTCCTTTGGATTCTTCTGCCAAGTTCTTACAAAATCAGTCTTTGATCCTTTTAATTTGCGGAGTTTTAGCTCCCTTGTAAAACAAGACATAAGAAAAGGTTTAACCAGTGAGATAAGGATATATTTCACCGTTGTTGACTTCACATTTTCTTCACTGAGGAAAATAAATTTCTTTGAAATGCCACCTCGTGGACAAAAGAAAACGAACAATAAGTGTTTTTTACAACTTGGGGCCATTTAACGATAAATAGTTCGAAGTCATTTTTTTAACTTTTCATTATTCATTTATTTTTCATGTATCTATTTATCTTATCCGATATGGATGTTTAGATAGCTGCCACTTTACTGATAAGGGAACTAAGAATTTTTGCAAGAATACTAACAACTCAGCGTTTTAATTCTGGTGAATCTTCAGATCATGAGAGAAAGGTATTGACATTTTTTCATTAAAAAGGAGAAAATATAAGAAAATAAACGAGGAGTGTTTTTCATTTCGCAAAACACGTTTCGACCTCCCTGTATGACACCAGCAGTTGTATACAATTCGATACATTAGACGTGCCTTACATAGTAACAAGTGCTCTTTCTTGCGCTTTAGGAATTATGCCAAACCACTGATTCTACCTTTGAGGAACAATCCATTTGCATTTGTGGTGTGTTCGGTGGACGTTTCATAGCAAACTCGTTGTCAGGGTCCTCTCTCTTAGCGAGGACCCTTGGAACGAGAGTGATCTTATAGCAGACATAATGAAATGGGAGTAGGGTTGGGGACAATGAGGAATGGAATGGTACAAGACCTCCAGTGGCTCTTACGTTCATCGACTGCACTTACTTGTAGAAGCTTTTCTTGATAGCACTTCGAAACATTTGCAGACTACCAACTGACATCAAAATGATCACCAAAATGTTACCAATCATGTTTAAATGCTGCCGACGCAGTTCCTCTCGTGTGAAACCTGCCAGGGAATTACATGACAGCTCAACCCTTACCCGTGTATCATCATCATCAACACTATCACTGGTATCGTCATCGTGATTATTATGATCATCATCATCATCATCATCATTATTATCACTACCATTATCATCATCACATTTTGAATTAAGTCTGATCGCCTCAAGTTCATAGAAAAAAGAATACACCAGAAGTTTTCAAGAAGAAAGTCATGTGAAATTCAAGCTTTCTCTACGAAAAACGTACACCTGTACATGAACACTTAATAATTTTGAACTTCTGAAGTTCTTTTGTCTTGAGCTAACCTTGTTTTCCATCGACTTCCTCGTCCAAAATACATTTCAAAGTCCAATCGATTAAATGCTGTACATCATTCGTGTGATCCATAAACCATAAGTACGCAGTTTTCTGAATGATTAAAAAGAAGCATGAAATACTTCTGGATTGCAGTTTTTCAAACTGGAGAAGATTTCACATCATGCGGAAGGCATTGTTGATCTGAGGTCAAGGATATCTGATTGCATACACAGCAGAATAGACACACCAGTCAACTGTACTGAGAACTTATTAAAATATAGGCTACGAGCATTAATAGTGCTGCAGGACGTTTATTTCTCCGCCGCGTGGTAGATTTGAGACGATTCGGGGAGAAGTTTTTCGTGAGCTTAGCACTCATTATCAGTGAAAAAAATCAGTGAACACTCAGCATACGCATTAACTTAATCGGATGCGCATGCTCAAGTTTATCACCTTGATGAGGTCACTTATGGCAAACTAGAACTACATGTTACGCGCAAAAACCTAAACAGCAGGAAATATCCTTCACGACATCTTATTGGGCTAGAGAGGGATTCCGTCAACCTTGGGAATTAATCATGAACTTACTAAGGACACCCAGAAGGGTTGAACACTCCTCACGATGAGTCCTCGTAATTCTTTAGGATGTCCGTTTACGCCTTAAGAGAACAAGATAGAATGTGACAGTAATAAACTCGGGAAATGTGAAAACCACTAATGTTACCAGCCTCAGTTCATTGCTTTATTGATAAACTGAAACAGTTATAATTGTAAAAGTGGAACTATAGCGAAGGGGAATGAAGGTGTGCAGCCCCAAGTTGACCACTGACTCAACCGATCTCGGTCTAAGACAGGTGCCTCCTAGATTCAGTTAACACTGACTCAATTGTTCTGGGCCCAAGGCAGTTGTAGTTTTTTTAGAGCATATAAACCTTGTACGGGTTTGCATAGGATTCAATGATCTTTCTCAGCTCCTGAAACAGAGCCAAGCCAGGAATCATTTGGAAATCGCGTTTATGGCGCTAAAGGTCCATGCTCTTTGTCTACCTCAAACTTAAAAGTTGGTTTTTTTCTCTAAGAAATTAACTCTAAGAAAAAACGACGACGGTTCTTACCTGAGCCCACGCCGGGGAAAGAAGCAAGAAAAACGAGGCACAACAGCCCGCTCCAAATAAACACGAATCGCATTTCAACTTTGTCAATAAATTGCTCTCGATTTGCAAACCGCAGACAAAATGTCAGAGCCACCAGAATGATGATTTTCAAATGATCACTTGCATGTCGTCACGAAAGACTTTTACTTCGAGCACGAGCGCGCGAGGCCTACTTCCTAGCGCATTCTAAGAATGCGTGCACTTCGTGCCATATCACTGGCTTTGAAACTGTTCGAGAATTTCCTTTGCGAATAGTTGTTGCTCTCAAGGAGGGAAAGGGCAGGTCTTGCTCGTCTATTGAACTCTGTTGCAGTTTAGAGAACGTGAGTATATTTAGTTTACGTACACTGCCGATCCACCTTTCTTTGTCTAAAAATAAAGGCAAAACTGGGTCTGATCAAAGTAACGGACGAGACTACTTAGAACCTCTTCTCTGAGTCTGACTTCTCAGGACTGGCTGACTAAGGAATGTAAACTCGCCAGTAGGGGAAAATGAATGATCAATCAGGCCTCTTACAGATGTCACATCAGTTTTGCTATCTAAGGCAGAATTCGTACACGTGAAATATGTCTGGGCAATTATGAGTCAAACCATCCAAATTTTCGCACCTTTATTTGCGAAATTCTTCATTACAATTACTGAAATAACTTATTATACAACCTAAACGGAATTCTTAATTGACAACTTGAAACATATGAATATATAATGTTCGCCTGTCGAAGAAACCCTCTGTGAGAACTTGCCTCGTTGAAACGGAAATTTCAAAATTAAAGGTTGACAGGCAGAACGAAAGATATCCAGTCACGGTGACACTAAACCCTGTGAGAAAAAATACAAACGCAGACATTTAAGAGAAAAAAAGCCAAAAAAAGAGAATGGCTTCCACTTTTTTTTTGTGACTAAGAGGAAAAGTTGCGCAACAAAACCTACACTAGATATGGCAGGTAAGTAACGCTCTTGAGTTTTTAATATCGCCGTGTTTTTCTCAGGTTTCTATCATACCGTGGTGAAAAATCTCGTTCGAAACAAGTCTCAATGGAGAGAGAAAAACAAAGAGGAGACTAAGAGCTGTTAGATTCGGAAATTAAAATCAAGGTATCGTAATCAAAGCTTAAATGAGTAGCCACCTTTAAGTGAGCTGTGTACTGCAAGAACCAAAGATTCTTTCGTGTATCAGTATCCGTCTAATGCTCCTTTGTTATTTAACCGAAAAAAATATCAATTTCATATCTGATACAACTTAATAAAGTTATTTGTTTAAGTAAAGGTAAATATCACCTATTATTCAACGAAAATGGCCTGAACAACCACTCAACTTCTAATGAAAATGATATAACTAACAGTTACCAGCGACACATTTTGGAAAAAACCGCTATCAAACAAGTTCCCTCACAATTTGCTGACCAGTCATGTCGAAGGTCAACCGACATGCATCATAACTATAGTTAAGGTTTCTAAACTACAAACTGAAAAATTATAAATCGCTTCGTCCTTACGAACTTCAGCATCCATACAAGAGGCTACCAAAAGGTAATACCGATTAGGACCCATTCATAGAACCAGATGAAATGGGAAAACAAAAAAAGAAAGAATATAACACGCGTCTATAAGTGGGAAGATATGAATTCCCTTACGATATGAGAAAAGCAACCATAAGATGTTACCACAGTCACACGATTTGTCTTAATCCTTTAACTCCCATATCAAATTTGTAATTCTCCTTACTATCAGCCATACAATTCTTGTAATGCTAGTTCTAGGAATTGGATCAACTCATTATCCCCAAATGGAAAATTTTCTTTAATCTCATCACTTATCTGGTTAATATTGTATTGATATTGTAAGGAGAAATTCTTTCTTGGTCACTCATGGGAGTTAACGGGTTAAGCAGCCACTCCCTACCCCCACACGCAAAGTTGGATTTCCTGCAAGCCAAACTTCCAAACTTGGTCATTCCATCCGTCATTACTTCATAAACAATTCATTTACGTATTTATCTAGAGAGATAAGGTCATTACCAATTTAGACAGGAAAAAAAATCACAAGAAGTATTGTCAACGTAAAAGTAGAAAAGACTTGAACTACCCTTCACAATATGTTTAATGTTACATTATCATAACGCATATTCAACAGGACTGAAAAAAAGAACCTTCACAACATTGACCTTTCTTCCCATAGCTGAAAAAAGTTGAGTTAACAATTCATGCAAACGACGCGTACTGGCAGCCATATTGAATAACTAAAGAGCGTCTCCAGTCCCCAAAGCTATCTCAATTCAGAGCTGTTAGCTTAAGATCTCAGAAGCCTATCCATATCCTTTGCTACGATTTATCCTTCTGAACCTAAAAACATTTTATATCTTTAACCCTCTCGTCACCTAGAACATGTTGCCTTCATTGTACAAGCCTTCAAATATCCAACATGGCCGCCAACAAAAAAAAATATATACTCTACCCACCCCACTCCCTTTGAACACTAATGCTCCGTCATTCACGACGAAGGCATGGGGATAGCGGAATTCGCTGTACTGTTGCTGGCCGCGCTGTCAACACCAGGTGATTTGGGGGGTTGCTCGCTGCTTGTGTCATTTCCGTTACTACCGGGCTGCTTCGTTATCGGATCCTCCTCATCTTTAACGTCGTCAAATTCGAAATCCTCCCACTGCTCGTCTGGAACTGGCTTGCACTTTCCGCAACAGAAATTACAACAGAAGAAGCAGCAACAGCAGAAGTAACAGCAAGTTATGATTCCGCAGAACATGAACAGCGCCTGTTCAAATAAACGCGTGCGCGCAGGATTAGCGATGTCATATGGTCGACTCGTCACCACATCAACAAGATAAATTATCATGTGCGCTCGATAAAAAGAACAGAATTTCAAAAGACATGGCATTGTAGAGCGAGAACAAACAGTAGCCTTACTGAAAATATCCAAAACAGAAAAAAAAGAAAAATTAAATAAAATAAGTGCTCTACCACGGCCATTCATTATAAATGTAATGATCTTCATTATCCTTCAAAATCTTTTTTGACATGACCTAAACAACTACCAACTAATTACACTGAAACTGTTCGTACTCTGACACAAAGCTTTACGCCACAAAAACGCATTCACATTTCGACCCTACACATGACTAAAAAGCGTTCAAAGGCACTTGCATTCGATGAAATCAACTTTGAAAGCTTCTTTATTTTCTGGATAGAAACAAAAACCTGCATGATTTCCTGTTTACCATCGGTTGTTAAAGTGAACTTACTTTACACCAGCCACTGTTGAGCCTGAAGTACAATTTGACATTCTGCGGATGAAAACGAGAAGAAAGTTAGCAGCATAATTCCCACTGACTTCTTTTCTCTCTTGAATAAGTAATTTAGAGACCCTCTAGATTCTAAAGGAATCATCTCAAGGTTGAAGCCTTGTAAAAGTCAAAGAGAATAGGCACGAACTAGCTAAGGCTGTTCAGGTTGTCGTCACCGTCCTTTCAAGACTTTCTCAAACCCAGTAGAAGGTTGTGGGACGAAGAAGGAAAGCAATTTAAGGTTGTTAATGACTGATTCGTCAGGCTTTGTTCGTGGGAACTGATCCAAAGGTTGCCTTAAGAACAAATGGTGCAAATTAAACCAATTTAGAAATCAGCAAACGAGTGGGCGATATTCCCTTTACTGTAATAGCGACATTAGAGGAAATATTGCGCTTTTCGATTGAGTTTCGTAAAAGCAAAACCCAGGTAATCACAACAGCCAAATAGAAGTGAGGAAAATACCATTTGGAGCCAATAAGAGCTCAAATTAAAAAAAAAACCAAACCCCCTAAAGCGCGGGAAAACGCGGGCCGCCAAGTCGTTATTGGTTTTAGATTTGCATTTGATTGATTGATTGAGTGACCAGTACGAGTTTTCTGGGCCAATCATAGCGTGAATTGGATTCACTCTGATGAGACAAGATGAAAACCGGATTCCTTTAACGCTCAATTGAAAATTGCTCTAAGTTTCTTTCGATATCGCACAACTCTTTCGCTGGAGAGGTTAGAAGGACAAAAATGAAATCTAATGAATGTGTTTATTCATTTCTATCATTTATCTTTTCTATGTCTCATTACTATTGCACTAGATACATCAAAAGTAGCCTGCTAGTTTAATGTGCAATGTAAAAAAAAAAAGTTGTGAAATGATCTGAATCTATTCAAGAGACATTCTAAAGAAGTTGTACACACGCTTCACCCCTTTGAATATTGAGAACATCAATCTGTAAAACTCTGTACGCAAGGTAATCTACATCTAACATTTCAAAATTTCCTTGTCACAAAAATGAAAATTGTGAATTTTAAAGAGTTACTCCTTATCAGTCAATCAATATTTCATGACATATTTCTTTCAAAATAAGAAGCTAATGGACCTGAATCAGATCGAAAGATCTTCAGGCGATTTTTCCACAAACTGTTCTAGCTCGTTCGAAATTTCACCCACAACCGAAGCGTTGACTACCTTTAAAGCACCAGGCTTTTCAGAAAACTTAGTCTCGACTCTTTCTTTAAACTTTTGGTCAACAATGGTACCATCGATATCCAAAACCTCAAGCGCGGTTAAAGACGAGCCGCTTTGAGATAAGACATCGATAAACGCATACGCTCCCGAGTTTCGGATCAAATTCTGACCAATGCGAAGAATTTTCAAATTTGAGTTATTAACAACCCCCTTGGCAAGGAAGCTGGCTGCTTTGGCTGTGAATAGATTTCCACAGGCTGAAATTTCAATTAGGCTTTCGTTGTCAGCGATTATTTCGCCAAGAATTTCAGCTCCAACGTCGTACAAGTAATTCCACGAAATGTTCAAAGCCCGAAGCGATTGCGTACATCGAAGACCGGGCATCAAGGCTTGTAAGCCAGTTACTTCAAGCTGATTTGAGTTGAGGGAAAGCTTTTCGAGAATAAAATGACTCTTTAAGACTCGCGACATACGTTCAGCGAATTGATCGCATAGAATATTATGAGATAAGTCCAGCTCTTTTAAGATAATTTCGCCGCAGAGGAATTCAAGAAACACTTCCATGTCTTGATCTGTTAGGTCGTTTCTCGAGAGATTCAACTTTTCCAGAGTTCGATTTTTTCTGAGCATCTCTCCAATACTGGAGACTGCGTTTCGCCCGAGCATATTTCCGGACAAATCCAGCTCCTTAACAGAAAAGTTCCCGAGCAATCCTTCTGCAATGGCCCTGCCCCCTTCGTTTCCAAGGCGGTTGTTTGCGAGAAACAAACTCACAACAGTCGAAGAAGATAGAAGCTCCGTGGCAATTTCATATGCCCTTATCGGGCCCAGCACCCATCCGTTCAGGTCCAGCTCTTTATCAAATCGATGTTGTTTAAAGTACTCGAATGGGTTTGATCTTCCTTTCTCGGCGTCCATTACAGTCGCGATAACTTTAGTTTCATTTTCAATTTCTTTTTCTCGGCTTCCATTTGAAGTTGAATTCTCCGTAAAATCTTTCTGCGAGTGTCTCTTCTTCGAATCTTTTTCCATCTTGAGGGAATTTTCGGCGTCGAAAACTCTGCTCTGCGCTCCAAAAAGCAACCGAGAATGGCTTGTTACTTTGGGAGAATCGTAAACTGTTTGCACATTCCGCAATTCAGAATCTTCCATAGCATTCACTTGAAGCCGATTCCAACGCCAAAACAAAGAACTTTTATTATCAGCTGGAGTGCTTTCTTTTCTTTTAGGAAAGGACATCTTCAAAATAAATCAGCTCTTTTCCTTTCAATTATCACCTAATTGACACTAATTCTTGTACATTGCACGAATGGGACCCTCTCTCAGTGTGAAAACAAGTTTACCTCTTTTCTCAGTGTAACCAAGGTGTAACTTTCCTTCAAAATGTTTAGCTTTGAAAACAATGAACACAGACTCTTCCCCTTCTCTTTGAAGACCAAATACTATAACATTGATTGGTCTGATTCTTGAATGAATAATTGAAAATGATTACGAGTAGTTTATGAAAATCTCTCATGTTAAATTAATAATTTTTCGGGCTGGACTTACAGAGGGAGGAAAACTGGAAAAAAATAATTCATATGGCAAGAAGACAGTAGGCATGAAAACCAAGCTAAATACGACCCTTACTATTTTATTCCTTGTAAAGAACTTTTCAGCGATAATTCCCTTGAAAAAATTATTTGTAATTCCATTCAACCATGCCAGGCGAAGCTTCAGTAACGAAAGAATACATGTATTTCTGGATTGCGGTATACTTCCGTGCAATTGAATGTAAAGAAAAAAACATGAAAACAAAAACATGAAAATATCAGGCAAAGGACAGACTGCTTCGTTCGACTGCTTCGTTCGTTTGCACATTAACTATCAAGACTATCTCAACTTTTCTTTCATATCCCTGAGGACTTAAATATTAAATGTGGTACCGGAAGGTTTACAAGAACACTATCATCGTGGAGTGTTTTTTCCTTAGTGGGAAAAAGACACTTTGCATGTTGAAATAATTTTTTAAATTTTACTACATGTATCCTCCACCAAATGTCACCAATACCATTTTCAAATAGCCCCATACCGGGGAACGGGTTGGGAAAAGGGCGTTAAACTTCAATAAAAGACATTTAATCTGTCACGTGATAACTACTCAATTCTGCTTATCCTTCAATACACTGTTAAAGAAACATGTTTTTTTAGGGAGAGAAGAATTTGCTCACAGGTCACCGGGGTAAAAGGTTTATATCAGAGATATTGTTCATGTACTGAGAAGCCTATGTTGTGGAAATCTCTATTCATTATGATACAGATCACACCAATTTACAATGAGAGAGGCATAGCACTTGGCATCATGTAGAGGTGAATGTTGTAGAACAAAAGGTCTTTTAAATGAAATGATGTCTTGTGATGTTACTGGGAGTTTTTTGGGGTTTGATAATGCTTTCAATAAACTTGTAAACACGGCTTTCCATGATGGGATGTTATTTCTAAAATAGTCTTTCAAACCCCAAACAATTGGGAAAATTTCAAAAAAATCTCTGTAACAAAAACACGTAGTTGCACAAATATTGCTTAATTCAATAAAAAACAAAATCAATAAATTTGATCTTACCTCTTCTCCAAATTGTTCAGCTATATAGAGACCCATAGAGCCATACTTGTCATAAATTTCCCTTTTACTGGGATCAGCTAATATACTATGTGCGTGATTGACTTCCTTAAACTGAAAAAGAACAAACATTTGCATAAAGTCAGAAAAAAGAATTATTTTTAAAGTTTGTTTTAATGAAGGATCACTGTGGCAACGTCACAACATTAAAAGGCTTCTAACTGAGTGTGAGGCACAGAATATGCACGGAATATGCATAATTTGTTCAAACATGCTGGATCATTAAAACTCCCCAAAACCTGCATCAATTTATTGACCCTTTGACCCCTCGTAGTGACCAGCATATAATTTCTCCTTACAATATCACCCCTGAATCACTCATTCATGTCATGAGAATAAAGAAAATGATCACCAACTAAAGAAACTCTTGGTTGCTAAACAAATTCTCCTTGTCATCACCTTAGAAAATGTATGGAGAACAGTACAGAGAAAATGCAAACTGATGTTAGGGTGCAGAGGGTTAACATTCTTACTAGTGACGTGTGCTTAGAGCCAATATTTGTAACATCCTGGTGGATTTTTGGACTGTTTCCTTTGTTATCATCACAGCTTCATCAACTGTGTCAGAAAAATGTGTTGTTGTTCTTGCTTGCTATGCATTTTCGTGGGAATTTGGACAAGTTATGGAGACATACATGAAATCCTTGACGGTTCCTAATGCATTTTGGGGTCATATCTGTTTCAGTGGTGTCTCCCTTCAGAAAGTCCCTTAAGCTAAAATTTCTGTCAATAATAAGAAGGCCAAATTCTAAGAGTTTCAGAGTTTTCCAAGACCCATGTTAGCATGAACATTTCCTTTTTCTCCCAAGCAAAGATTGACTTACTTTTTCTGTAGCTTCAGGATTATTAGGATTTTTATCAGGATGGTGCTTCAGTGCCATCTAATAAAACAAAAACAGTTTTTTGATTAACATCTGATATTGTTGTAACACTATAATTGTGATTACACTTATATATATTACATTAATAAAGATAGCCATTAAGATGGTACATGTATATCATAAATTCCACTATTTTGATTGTTTGACAGGCCAACACACCTGACCTCATAACCACAGACTTTTCCATGAAAAAAAAAAAAACACATATTCTGCAAATTTTTTGGATATTTTCTTGAAAGTTGTTGAAAACACATTTACTAATTTATATTGAGATTTACACATGGAAAAAAAACATGCGCAAGATTTGTACAAAAATACCAAACCAATTATGACTGTGAAAAGTACATCATTTCCTTAATCAAACACATGAATGATAGTTTTTCAAAAGGAGGGCAACAAGCACTTGATTTTCTGTAACAGCAAAATAAAAGAGGAAGTGCTAAGATTTGCTGAAATATGAATTACCTTTTTCTCTTTTAAGAGACATTTAAGTTAAGTCTCGCCATCAGCAAATTAGCGAGAAAACAAATAACAAAATTTTAAATATATAGTTGTAAACAGACTGAATATCATGTTACAGAGCAGATTTGGCAGTGTTCTTAAAAATATTTGCTCTTGCACTTAAAGGGCTTCTAATCTTTGAAGTGGCTTAGTCAGTAAGAAAAAAAATATCATTGTGTATGAAATAAAAACATCATGCTATGGAAAATGCTTAACAATTTTTATCCACATGTTGCAATGAATAAAAAACTCACTTGTTAGCTGCCCTCATTTGTTAGTTCTTTGATGCATCACAACTCTTGAATAAAATTTGTTTGTGCACACTTTCCATGAAAAAATTCCCTTTATATTACACATGCAAATTTGATAGGTGATACCAGCCTTGTTGGCTATCTGCCATCTCATATGCAATGTAGGTAACTGTTTACAGTGTGTATTTATGGGAGAATGCACAAAATACAAGCTTGCTATACCCTAATAGTGATGGAGTCAGACTAGTAGACAGTGAGCCTACAACTCAACCACATAATTCTAAGATAATGAATGATGTCTTTAAAAGACAAAAAGGCAGAAAACTAATTAACAAATCTGCTGGCCATTAATGTGATACACACAGAATGACATACAAAGAGCAATTACTGGATGAGGTTGAGCATGATATCATGAATTATCAATGCAGAGGTCTGAGTTACACAGTCACAAGATTTGATAATTAATGATATCACGTAAAAACTTAATTCAATACAGCAATTTTTTTATTACACATTTTTCTAAACAATCTGCAAAAGAAGACACTTCTCTCTAGCTTTGCAAAAGTTTGAGAACACCACATAAACAAGGGGCTCGCAAACTAGGAATAGCTTGAACTCCACATGATAACCCAATATCTGCTGAAGACATTGGGTTATCATCTCAATTTCACACATTATTGTATATTGACTGTATGCTCTCAAGCAATCAGAGGGTTTATAGTAAGTCTAATGCATAATACTTAGAATTAGTTGGGTGGCATATCAATGCTTATAAATGTAAATCTCAGAACAGAAGGCTACAACCAACAATTACAGGACCAAATAATTCTGAGTAATTTTATGCCTAAAATTAATCACAAATTATCCATGCATGATGCATCAGCAACAGAGTCACAGTTTTAAAAGTGTGTTCTGAAAGAAACCGTGATGTGAGTGTATACATATCATAAAAAGAGTTCACATCTGATCTGAAGACTAACAAAAGTGTTTCTGAACAACACATAAGTCAGATAAGTTCTCTATTAAAAGAGCTTAAAGCAATGTGACCCCCAACATAAAATTTCACACAATCATCTAGTTTCAGGGTAAACACCAAAATTTCAAATAATTTTGAGCAGTTTGCTAAATGCTCAAAGTTCAAAAATTTACAGTTGTGCAGGTCTTATATTTTTCAAAAGCAGCCAATAAGTTATTTATCCTTATAACATAAAAATGCTGTCAACCACAAAGATGACAAAAATAAAGAAAACTTCTGACTGAGGACCAAATTCTCAAAGAACAATTTCTAAGAAATGCATTTCACAAAAGAGAAGTGATACTGAGATGTTAGGACAATAAGGGCTGAATGTTTGAAGGAAAAGAAAAGATCATGTATGGACTTTAATTTCCATTTGAACCATTTGCCCACATTACAATCACATGACAAGTTTACAAGTCTCACCTTCCTATATGCTTTCTTAATTTCTTCTTGTGTTGCACTTTTGTCAACTCCAAGAACATCATAGAGTGAAGCCCCGTCTTTTCTGAAATAACAAAATGGTAACAAGACTAAGGATTTTGCTACGCCTGAATTCTTTCCAAATAATTTGGTAAACAAACCCTTGAATGAGCATCAGAGCGCAGAATCTGAAGGTCTGAGGTTTGATTCCTCATGGGGACCCAGAATTTTTTCTTTGTCCCATGCGCATGACAAGACAAAAAGAAAAAACATATATCTCTTAACCCTGAATCTTGTCAACTACTTCCAGAGAAAATGCTCAGGTACATGTCCAAATTAGACTCTCAAATTGCGGCAAGAAAAAATTTAACGGCGGTTTAAATCGTGTTGATTGTATGAATTGTTTCACTTATGGCATTTAGCCAAGATATTTATGAGACAGAGAAAACCCTCCAAAAGGCAAAAAAAAAAAAAAAGATAAGGTAAAAACACAGACAAAACATCATTTGACTTGGAGTTTGCTAACTCCAAAAATGTTGTACCTTAATTAAATATTTGGATCACCAAAATTCATAGAGAAATACTCAGGATAATGTAAAAGAATACATGGTACAAATAAAGTCATGCATGACTTAAAAGCTTCCTGCTTACGCAACACATCAATTGGACATGTATAAGTATAAAAAACTGATTAACATATAATACAAATAGTTATCATTCTTCAAAATTAAAAATAACTAGATGACATCATTGCAGAGATCTGCATCAAAAATTGACTGCATCACAAGACTAAAGAAACCACATCATTGCCCATAATAAACTGGTGGCCCTGCAGTGAAGCTTCATATCTATCATGCTCTTTTGGCCATATTTTGGCTGCTAATAAAATTAACATACACAATTTCTCTGTCTTTCCCAAATAAAATTTATGCAAATACAATTCTTCTTATTTAAACATACAGAGGTTGACAGTTTAAACTAATGCAAGATGACTCTCTAATATTCAGGAAATCAACAGTAAGATCATGAACATAATACAACTGCTAAAAACTGAAAGATTACGTGACAGGATTCAAGTTAAGCAGCAATTTCCTAAAACATTAAGGTTCAAATAGAATCCACTTACTCTTTCAGCATAACATAATTGATTTCTACTTCCCCCCTGTAAAAAAACCTGACCAAGTTTGATTACATTGTTGCTGAAACATTACCTTACTAAATCCCATTGCCTCAGATCTATTTAACTTGTGAAAATGAAATTTAAGTTCCCTGTTCAGGATCATCATGGTAAAACTACTATTTGACTAAAGATACCAGCAGATATTTTAAAAGGATGTTGTTGCAATAGCCTTTGTTGGTTGTTATTTTGCCTATTCATGGTTATTCCTGTCTTAATATGTTTTTTCCATCACCCCTGAGTTCAACTTTCAAAAAGTTAGCAAAAGGGCAAGTACTTAAGAATTATTTTAAGCTGTGATGTTCATCATTACAATAACACCTCAAATTCAGTGGAAAGTTTTTCAAACTAGGATCTTAATTAAAATAACGAAAACTTGATATTAGTTTATTTATCAAATCATTTTTGTTTACATCAAGAAACCCGACTCGAAACAGCTATTTACATATTTTCACGGTTCATGCGTTGGAACTTCTGAACTGATGGGAATTCTTTCCCCGAAAGTGTAACAATCTGTCTGTCAGGAAGTTTCTTAAAACCCACAATTTTCTTGGAACAATTAACAAGTAATTCAGCAGATCACATGACTAATTTTGTAAGCGACAAGATGTTAACACCATTCTGCAAACTGCGCTTTCAGAAACAGAGCATCCACTCAATTCGATTCCCCAGCAAGCGAAGGTAAAATGTGTGCGAAACCTAACTTACACAGTTAAGAAAAAGAAGCCTGACCTAACATGAATCGAGTACATTTTGCCTATTTCATTTGCTTCGATCGAAAAACATGGAAATTTGTGATAAACTTCGACAGTTGCGGGTACAAAAATCAATGCAATTATTATTTGTAGTCACGCCTAGGAGATATTGAAATCAGACGAGCCGTTATGTACAAACTCACAAAACACTTATCCCACCGGTTACACATGAAGCTACTGCAATCTTACAACAACGACGAAGCCATACTAAATAATAACAATCATCGTTTACGTGTGACAAATAGCTAAACAATCAACTGATGAACTTCCATTTCCTCTCGGATCAAAGGTTCGAAGTAGAAATTGTAAAAACGTATTTGTATTAAACAACCGCAAACCGATCCTGAACGTGCCAACAATGACCGACTAACCAAAGAACACAAGACTGAAACGAAACAAGGAAACCTTGAAAGTATCAACGTAAATTGGAGTCTTTCGATGAAACTGCGTTGAATCCTGACAAAGATTTACACGCGGTATTTTTCGGTACGCTGTTGACATATTCAGGTTCTTTAAAAAGCCACACAAACTACAATTTAAACACAAAATGCTTACGCAAGAGCATGGTCCTGTCCTTCTCCTTTACTTTCGCCATTGACACCAGAATGCGGTGCCATTATACTGGCGAAACCGAGCGAATTTGGTAGTTAAGAAGATGCTACACCGTACACCATTACATTTCAACCAAGCACTCGCTCCCGCGAATCGTGACGTCACACACGGGTCATTCCCGAAACACCATGGACACGTGACCAATTTAATTCGAGTAGCTCAGGGCATCAATAATAACATGGAACGAAGGATAAAGCTTTCATGATGAATGAATTAGCCTTCCTTATCACCAAAAAGATTCTATACCAATTGATTGTACAAATACGTCTTGGGCAAGGCCCTATATGAATCTATGGGCGGTGAAAAAATGATACTTTTGATATACTAACGCCATCATGACACCACCGCCTCTCTTGTTAAAATCTATTCCGGTGTACATTCAAGAGCTTAAAGACCCATGAAAAGTTAGCTCTCTGGGAAATTTCAGAGATCAATTATTCATCACTACTACCGAGAGAAAAAAAGTAAACTTTAATGAATCCTACATGGTATCTTAAACCCTTGTCCTCCTAAAAGAAAAAGAAAAGAAAAAAAAAACCAAGAAATCAAATCAACAAAGAAACCTTCGTCATGGGTGTTGGGTTCCCCAAACTGAGAAAAATTTACTGGGCGCCTAGATCTCGATATTTTGATTCAGTAACCATGTAATTGCATTTTTATCATATTATCCGGTGAAAAATAACGTTTATCTACAAGTGGCGTCATTCATAACAATGCAGTAGTATTTAAGTTCATTTGCATCGGTAATAAGTCGCTCAAATGGGTGAAAGAGTCCGACGTAATCTCTTTTTATGAACCTCAAAAGCCAATAAAGGGAAGCTTAGATCAACATTCATGAGTCATACTCTCAAAGAGACTTTTTCCCTTCGTCATTTACCGCTGGAAAAATTGTGATTGTTACCCTTGGCATTAAAATTTTAGAAAAGGATGCCACTTTATTGGAGCAGTAATCTCTCTTTGAAGTCTTTTTTTTTTTTTATTGAATCTTCAAATTCGTCAGAACAGTTATCTATCATTTACTGCAAATGCACTTACTTTATCCCTTAGTATTCTAAGCTGAAAACACTCTTCACGGTGCTCTTGACATATTATTGGTGAGCCCTTAAGTGCTGGTTTAGATCCTCAGGTCGATAAAGTGTTCTAGAGCCTGCTATTACTGATTTATTGTAGGTTAAGTGGTATTCTGTTTACAAGTAGAAAAGAGAACCTCAGTTTCCAGTTTTAATAAATCTGGGTATCCTACATTTAGGCATCGGAAAACGTGACAAGAAGTCATGAATGATTGTTGTAATAGACATCAGCGCGCGCAGACTGGAACGTAGAAAACTATGCTAATCAATTATTTAATCGTGATAAAAAATCGTCTAAGAGGTTGAAAAGGGATTTAAGTGGTTAATTGACAGCGTAATGGACCGACAACAATGAAGATTTTATATCAAGAATTTGCGATTACTTATCTGCCTTCCTTCGACTTTTGACCCAAAGTTTGGATAATTTAAAAAAAAATTGTATGGGTTACTAGAGACTTCTCGCTTGTTCATGGCAAACTAAATCACCTGCGCTGATTTGGTGGAGGACCTATTTACTTTCAGGAGGCCATTGGACTTTGCGGATCACTGAAGGTTTGAATTTACATCCATCTTTTCTTTAGCTGTAACATTTGCAGATCTAATGGGTCTTTGCAATTGCTTATGCGATGTTCAGTTTCAACGTGAAACCAGGCCGAACTTAGGCGTAGCGCTTGTGAATTGTATACTATGCCAGATTAGGTAAACGAAAGAAGTGAAAAAAAATTCAAAATTTCATGTGTCCATTTCAGGCTAGCTGATCACACGAGCCGCTAAAACACATTGCTCCTATTTTGATCTGCGGTTTGAAAAAAGCTTTGTTGTTCATAGGTGAACTATGAGTATTCAAACAGATAAAACCACTCTTTTTAATATTTAATACAAGGTAACAAAGATTCGTCCGGGGTAAAATGCGACGGCTTAAACGTGAATGAGTTCGATAGGCAACGAATATCATTTGCACTTCGGTTCCGTTCAACGGGTATGGACCACATAAACAAACCTCTGATACAAGTCTTAGGTCTTTAGTGAACGCTTATACTATACAGGGTTCATTCAGCTTTAGGAAAACCAGCTTGTGCGATGACAAACTAGATATATTTCCGTTACGCTTAGAGGTTTGGTTTTACTAAGGCCCAATCTCTTTCACACCCTTACCGACTCCTCTCCTCTTTCTCACGTCCAGAGCTGCCATCAATAACTGACCCTCCCTACCCTTGAGCCGTGGTCATGGTTTTTTCAGATTCAGTGGCAAACCAACTGTCTTTGCAAAATCTTACGGTACTGTTTCACGGCGCCTCTCGAACGTCACTCATTGCAGCTGAATCTATCTTTGGAGGTTTCCCCACTCTCCTGGTATTAACTTTGTTCTATCCTAAATGATCCGATATACTTCTCGGTGCCCGTGAGGGAAAAATTTTTTTTGCTATTATGATTGCACATGGTTCTATCCGCCGAACAGCCCATTCCCAGCAAGTTCTATGGTTTCACAGTTGCATGGAGAAATTTCGATACCTTAATTATTTGGCGCTGCAGCTGATCAATGTTTGCGGACGTACAACTAGAGAAAGCGAGCAAAATTTTCTGCTTGCATTTGAAGCTTTAAAATGCTGTGCAACGATCTGAGAATCCCTCTTTGATTAAAGGGAATCAAAGTCAGCCGGTTTCCTTCGAAAAAATAAAACGTAACTTGATCAGATTTGACCTTAGACCGCGGAAAAGGAATTTTCAGACATAACGTGACATTGTTGTTTATTATAGTTTGTTGTCACTATTTGGTTGGGTTCATGTGAAAATCGGGCGTGCACAATCAGCAGAAATTGTAAGATCATGTCAGCTGATCCGAGTCATAAATCACTTTCGGTCGAACAGGCTGCATACATTTTCGACGTTTGATCAGAGGCTCGAAAACGTAATCTTGTATTTCTTTCCAGTTGATTAATCATGTAATTCTATTCAAAACTCGTTATGTTTTCACAATGCTAAAAAAGTATGTTCAAAATTGTTTCAGGAATGGACTCAGTTAACTTGAAGATAGAAAACGCGATTTGCTGTTTGCGAGCTCAGTAATTACTTTGGCGACAGCGAGACATGAAGAAAATGAAATATTCCAGCTAGGCCACAATAACAATTCTAATTCAACGCCTTATGTAATGCTAAATAAAAAGCACTGCTGTATTCGTATGTGACAATTCGCCTGCTAAAATGTTCGAGTAAAGTCTAGAAGCAACGATGGGCTTTAGAATAGCGGGTTTTCCTTCTCCAATCAATGCAGGAAGTACCAATCTGATCAATATTTAGTTTTGATTTATTCTGCTTTCTTGTCGCGCGGCAATATTTGCATATTATTGTTGGAGGCCAATCGTTTATGACGAAATTAGCCAAAGTCTTGTATATATTTGTGTTCAGAGTTTTTTTTTCAACTTCGCAAGATTTCCTCCGATGCATAGCCGTATGTGACGTCATCCAGAGAAAACCATTTGAATCCAAACAAATGCGTTAAAACAGGTGATCTGAGATGTAATGGTAAACATGAGCATTTTGCTCGCTCTAAATGAAAAAAAAATGCTGAAAATATAATAATAGTTCTCCCCAAAGCTGAAGATAAGAGCGTCTCTGGCAGTGCTTCTTTCCGATCTTAAAGATATTTCACAGCCCGTGTCAGCGCCTAAAAGTGTTTCAAAAACTAAGCCAGGATGCGGTTCCGAGTTTCGATCGGTGTTAATAAGAAGTATATTCGTAATTTTGCGACATTATTCTCCTTGAACTTAACAGTGATCCCGACATGTTCGTCACACGGCAGAAATTAAGCCTTCTTACCTATCATCGTCCATCTTCTCGTATTCCATTCTCGCCAGTTATTGCTACGCAAGAGAACTGACAAAGTCGCAGATCTCGATGTCATGTCAAAACTCTCTACCCGCCATTTTCCCTCGATCGCTCGCACGAACGGTTAAGCCTCGCGCCACTGAGCATGCTCACTGCGGCCACTTCTGCGTCCATTTATGGTTTCCAATACCAGCTGTTCGTGCCGGGTTTTCGTAATGAAGAGAATCTTGTGAATAAAACACAACGAAGCACAAACACATTAAAGGAGAAACTGGGTTAATTACATTCAACACAGATTTGATCTGTTCAGTGACTCTGTATTTTTCGAAGCTGGCGCAGTTCGTATTTCCTCGCATAACCGGAAGATCATATTATACCATTACCTACACTCAACAGAATTGTCGATAAAAACAATGAAAACAAAATCGGAACAATTCATTGATTATGTAATTAAGAAAAAGAAATAAATTGCAACTTTCACACTCTCGCCGAAGACAATAACATTGTTCTATAAAATTGTATGCAAAGGCAGATGCAAATTTTCTCTCCGCAAAATCGCAATTAAAAAAACTAAACAAATGTCTTTCCATCCCGGTTCCTTCGTTTTGAGAAAAACGATCCTAAAATGTGTTGTGTCACAATAAATTTTCATAATTTTTTGGTGAAATAACATGAATCTTTTTTTAATTTTCATAAAACCTTTTATTTTCAATAAAAATTATCGAGCAAACAAATTATGTAAGCCCATATTTTTTTTCGCCAAATATATAGAAATTTAAATTTATGTAACAGAGACGCTTGGGATTATTGTTTGTCTTGTACTAAAGTGGATAAAACATTTTGGGGTGAGTTTCCTCGCTAAGATGCATTTACCTGACACACGCGGTAAATTCATTAAATTTTCTGTTTTGGGTTTTTGCTAACGTAAGTAGGTGGCAAGCTCGGCCACATTCTCAAATTCACGAGCTATTTTTAAATAAATACTTGGCCACCGATGAAGGCAAGATGAACTTTACGTCTCTCAATGTTATCCTTTTTATTTCTCATCACCAACGAGCGTCAGACTAAACAAACGGGTGGAAATTTGTCCCAAAAAATAGCATGATCGAGCTGGGAATTTCAAACTGTTTACGGTCTTAGCCCTCGAGAAATACCAAAGCAGATTGTATCTGTCGCGGTTACACACGACATAACCACACAATCTTGTGAAACTTGTGCTGGAGATTAAGTTCCTACAGAGTTTTTGCTTTGTCTCGATCGGTCGAGTAATCCTGGTATATAAAGCGAAAAAAAAATACGGATTGATAAAACGACCAGATCCAAAATGTTTACCTTTCCGTGGTCATCAAACCAAAAACAAACAGAAGGCTAGATTAAGATCGTTTTCTGTCGCTTGGTTGCTAAGAAATATCTGCGTATGTGTTTTTTTTTTTTTAAAGATTTTAAAATTATCTTTACTTGTCACAGTCGAAGAAGAAACGACTCCCCTCTTTAACGAGAAAGGGAGAATTTTGTAAGAATTTAACACATACCCAGGTACCCAAAGGTTGTAAGACGATATAGAGCCCCTTTCCCTTCTCAAGAACTTTGGAGATGATTGTAGAGTGGATGTCTGCAGGAAATGGGATAATCTGCGCAGCACAGGAACAACCGAGCGCTGAGAACCAACGCAGGCAAGTGTTAGCATCGATAGCAGAAATGACTCTCCTCCGTTTAGACTCCCTATGCAGTGACTGCTCGGAAACTGTGTGGTGTCTTGGTGGTGAGTGGCTGTCCTGATTTGGTGCGGAAGGAGTGTAGAGAAAGAAAGAAAGTGGCAAGAAGTGGTAGAAGAACAGGGACCGTGCGAAGGGAGGGGCTGGGAGGGGGGCTTAAGGCCCCTCCCCCCTTTTTCGCAAAAATAAAAACAAATTAAACAAAACATAATTTAACAAAAATAACGGAGCCAAAAATAGCTGCCCCCTCAAAAACTTGCTACGCGGTCCCTGAAGAATGATTAGGAAAAACTTAGTTTTAACAACAGCACTATCACTGACAGAGGCACGCGATACAACAGGCCGGATATAACTTTTGTTCTGAAAGATAAGCGAAAGCAAATGGTCGAATTCATGTTGTGCAAGATGGCCAG
This sequence comes from Pocillopora verrucosa, assembly GCF_036669915.1. NCBI lineage: Eukaryota > Metazoa > Cnidaria > Anthozoa > Scleractinia > Pocilloporidae > Pocillopora > Pocillopora verrucosa. The sequence goes on from NC_089314.1 coordinate 7,976,891, forward strand.
AATATTATGATCAGCGAGGCTTGCAAGACCAATCATGGTAAATTGAGGAGTTTCCTTGGAAGTACAGCGTATGAACGAATTAAGAAACAGAGGGTTACGCTATATTAACCACAGACTTGCTAAACAAAGAAAGGTAGAATGCAACGACTAGTTTTAGACTACCTGAACCTTCAGCCAAGAAGCCTGGAAGTTTAACATGAGCTCTTTGATATGCTCCTTTCACGTAAACCTGACGTTTCCAGTAATTTTATCAACTAAAAGGAGCCGCCATTATCTTACAGACAGTAGTACGTCAAATTAAAGGTGAATAACGTTATCAGTAGCTTGGTAAAGATTTTTCTTGTATACAGATTTCTCTTAATTACTTGTTTAGCCACTTTTTTGTGGGATTTAACTTAGTGTAAGGTAAATGGTTAAAAAGGAAAAATGAAAAATGAACCTTTCTGTGAAGCTTTAAAAATGTTCCTCTATCCTGGGTTCACTCGATCTTGCTTCGTACAACTCGGCCGAGACCTTTTTCTAAACGTAGTAAACAGCGGGTTCTTAGCTATGAAAATTTACCATGCGGTGGTATGTACTTTTTTTTCAAAATTTAGAAAAATCGCATAAGGTTAAAGGTAAGGCATGGTTAAATTTTAAAAGAGGTGATGTCTAATTTTTAGTATCAACAAAATTAAAACCTCCAGGATTTATCTTATGTGGGGGCTAATTAACGACATTAGTACTGTTTGGTGTATCAATAGCATATCGCTATCAAATCCTACGTGTCTCAGCTTTTGTCCTACAGTCCAAAACCTACAGCTCTTTGGTTTGAGAATTTTCTTTTTTGGATGAGAGGATCTTGGTCATTCTACCCATCTGCCCAGACACGTCTCCCTTGGCGTTCGGCAACCACCCATACATTGGCATCGGATCTTGCTCGGCTGAATAACTATCATCACGTTCCAGCGCACCTCTCTCAATAAGATCCTCCACGGACCGCTCAGCGGCGGTTGTAACTACGCTCATGTCTTGTGGAAATGCTACCTGCCCCATTGTAAACGGTCCCATGTAGTAGATAGGAGGTGCATGAGGATCCTTAGCCGCAGTTACGAGAGAAAAATTGTTCATGTCAATGAGAGCACCGGATGGACGGAAATACCTCGCTCCATCCCTTGATACCACATTTGGATGATTTTCATGCTTCTGGGACTTTAAAATGTTCCGAAAAGGAACCAAAATCTCGCTGACGAGCTTTCCTTCTCTCAGAGATCTCGTCAGTGGGGAAGGATCTTTCTCGAATGCACCCTTTTGACCAGTAGCATCTACTATCACATCATGACAGGCTTCAAAAGTTGTTTCTTCTTTTGATTTCCACGATACTTTGATGCCACATCTATCTTCCGCTTCGTCAATTTCGTAATCTTTGCCAATCCTTGTAACCTTCAGGTAGCCACCTTTCATTAGAGACAGGATCTTCTCAGCATTTTGAACTGGGAAAGGCCCAATTAGCAGATGGAGCTCGGTCTTAATTTCTTCAAACCTGATGCGATCCTCAGCCGAAAAGTAGTTGAAAGCCTCGTCAAATATTGCATAGGACTGATAAAAGACATTCTGAAGAAGAAGAGGTACGCCGCTAGTTAGACTATCTTTTGCCTCTTCCAGCTCACGGCTTAGTCTGTCGACGGGGTCAGTTGCTTGAAGCAGCTTTCTCATTTTAGAGACAGCGTCCTCCAGCGACACTGTCTCCCAGTCGTCTGGAAAATGGGGGCGAAGATGCGGAACTTCATCATAAATCTCTCTTTTTAGAAGATACCAGAAGTCATCCAGAGGCAAAAATCCATCATTGGCTTCTATTATGGGAATAAACGAGGAAGGTGTTAAATACTTATGAGCAAAGATTTTGTTCACAACCACGCCCATGACCTGTGGTAGCAATGCCTTCCGTCCATACATCGTCATCTTGAATTCCTCGGCTCCTTTAAAGGGAACAAACTTCAAGGTATTTCTGCCTCTTTGACGACTGGCATGGAATGATCCATTCTTTTTGCTTAGCGTGAGTGCGGCGTCGATAGCTGATAAGGAGCATCCAAGTATTCCAATGCTCCCACCAAGCTGGCTCTTTTCTTGTATTTCCTTTGGTGGAAATGGCGAAGGAAGCCAGCGTGGAAAGTCAGGAAATCTGTTGTAGATCCAGTGGCCTGTGGCAAGAAATACATATTTGGCGAAGATTTTACTCTCCTTGTCAAAACAAAGCTCATATCCATAGCTCGTATCTAAATTGCCCATTGTTAGACGAACTGAAGTGACCTTTGTCTGTTTACGCACATCAACAATGAATCCCTTTTTCTTCAGTGCCACGACGAACTGTTTGAAACGGTCGCTTAGGTAGAGGCCCACCACAAATCTGGGAAATGGTTTATGCAGCCAGGCCGGGCTCTCAACCTTTTCAATTTCCAGACTGGCACGGTGCTCTGGAGAGAGTGAGCGAAGCCAAATTAAAAAATCGGATTGCTCAGAGAGCGGTATGTAGGTGGCTGTTATCTGTGTGCATCCACCTGCAATGTTAACGATGTGGTCAGGGATGGTCATGTTTTTGGCATATGGCATTCCCGGTCCTAATTCTTGGCTGGATTCCACTACAAGAATACGACACTCCTGTTGGTCTTTGGGTACCAAATGCAAGGACATCTGGCCTAGTACGGCTGTACCATAGGCACCGGCTCCAACCACTGCGATGTCGTACTCAGGACGAGATTCACTCATGTCTGAAAATACATCATTTGGAAGTTAATAATTATTAGTCGACAGAATGCTTCATAGAAAAAAATTTGGAACGAGAGCTGCATTTGTCAGAAATCCCTGTTGGGCATCAGTCATCACATGAGGTTGTTGCAAAAGATCTCGCTCAACATTTACCAAATTGATGAAGAAGGAAAAAAAACGGCTGGGTTGCGATAAAAGCATAAAGAAAACTAATTTGTGGTTTTGTTATCTAGATCTTCTTGGAGGCTACAAAACAGCCACGGCTGTTTGACATTCTCAAGGCGAGACCAAGAAATTGCAGGTAATTTGTGCATGAGGCATAATTGTCGTAATATCTCTCAAAGGTCAGGATTTTCTTTCCTCTTGGCTGATTAGTTATAGCGACTATGCCATAAACTAACTTCCCATCCTAAAGAAAGCTAGTGAAACTTTTGGAAAGGTCTAAACGTCTGGTAGCACTCGAAGTCAGCTGGCTTTATTTTAGGGCACAGTTTCGTTTTAGTTGGTGATTGAGGGTCGCCTGTAATTAGGCAGAGAAGTGCCCACTTGCTGAATCTATGTCAACTAAGATTTGGGGATTTGAGGTTGGGTAGCATATTGACCCAGATAGCTCTAATTTAAAGGACTTTAAGCTCATATGACGTATTTTAAAAACTGAATCGAGTAAATGACGTCGTAGGTTCCCTACCTGCATATTTCACCGATATTCAAAAGTTGGATATTTTCAGATCTACACAGAAATTCGAAATCGTAAAACACTACTTTCTCTTATTCATTTAATTTTATCTGATATAATCCTTAGAAACGAGAAGGAGGTAAGAATTTGATCACAAAAACTTTACAAAACCTTAATGAAGGGGTAAGTTTCTAAAGAAACTGTGGTGCTGCGTCGATGGGAGGGTACAGCAGGTAATTTAGTGTTAACAACTGAGTGGAAACGTAAATTAGCCACCGTAAAGGGTAAAAAAGCTGACGTTTCGAGCGTTAGCCCTTCGTCAGAGCGATTGGAGGAGTTGTAGGTTGTGTGTGGGTTTATATGCAGAAAGTGGAGCTACTCCATTGGTGGGAGTATGGTGACGAGAAAACAGGAATAAATTAGTTGAACGAAAAGCGCTCGTTGATTCCGTGGGGATTAAGGGTACCGATTTGGAAGATAAATTTTTGTTCTAGTGTTTTACGGCTTTCCGAACTGCCTAGATGTAAGGAAAGGCCGCAAACTGCCATATGCTGTTTAGAATGATTAGGAAGATTAAAGTGTCTAGCGACTGGTTTGGATGCGTCCTTGTCATTTCTTTCCACGTCGTGAAGGTGTTCTCGGAATCGGTCACCTAGTCGTCTTCCTGTTTCGCCGATGTATAACTTATTGCAGTAAGTGCAAGTTATGCAGTAAATAACATTGGCGGAGGTACACGTAAAGTGATACGTACGTGATATGTACGTTTTCAACTCAGTTGTTAACACTAAATTACCTGCATTACAAAACCTTACGATGTTCCGTGACTTGGAAACACACGCCAACATGCCTCTATCTTCGATTGCATCTTTGGCTGTCCACGATTTCGTTCTGTTATATTTCCGGCATAGCGTGGTTATTGGGCTTATGTCAGGATAAAGTTTTGAATGTTATGGCGCTCGCAGTACAGCTCTGTCACGAATCATACGTGTCGAACAGGATTTGGAATTCGTTTTTCGCTTCAGTATTCTGCTACTCATTTGCGTTCTTTTTACTGGGATACCTGTGGTAGCCCAGTCATAAAATGCCTTTGTTTTTTTGTCGTCTTTTTTTTTTTTTTCCTCCGCCACAAAATGGAAAAATTGCGCAATAGTACCCAGTGGTCATTGGGCCCTCAACACCATGACAACTAACTGTGATCCAATGAGGTGTTCACATGCTGATCACGCGTGTTATCTTGATGATGATTGACGTTGTCATGCACGGACAGAGCCGGGTCACATGACGAACCACGAGATTTACACAAGCCGTATTGTTCGCGGCCAATCCACACTAAAAGATGTTGTTGAGTGGTAATTTTGGAACGAACGAACGAATGCCTTGAATGCCTTGTATACCTTGTATGCCTTGTATGCCAAGTATGGCAGTGTCTTAGTTGAAAAACGTACACTTGTTGTAAAAAGCAAAATCTGAAATCTGAAACCAAACTGCATATACTATATGCAATCTATTGACCAGCACTACTACCGTGAGACTGAAGAACAAAACTCTAATGGATCCAAACTGCTTGTGAAGAAAGACGCCATGTTGGATTCACTTGATGCCAGGGAACGTAGCTACGATAACAGTGCGAATGGTATTAATTTCACGATCAGAAAGGTGAATCTTATGTTTGTTCTCATTGTAGTTGTATGGATATTCTTTTTTAATAAATACATGATCCAAAATCCTGTGTTTTTTGTGTATAATGTTATTATGTTAAGTATTCTTTACGTAATTGTCTTGTCACAGGCCGCCCAAGCTCACGCCTCGAGAAAAAGCCAACGATTAATTCATGAACGCGTCACGCGTTGTGTGACTCGGTGTTAAGTTACGAGAGCAACCGTTGAAAATTTGAACACGTTATATGGAATAGTATAGGGAACGAAATATGGTCGATTCACAACGATAAATATTTAGAAACATGAACATTTTTCTCGTAAAACCCATACCCTGTGCATCCGATGTAGTTTCTGGCGATTTCTGGCGTTTTAAGCTTGCTTTACCATAACTGTTATTCACTTCATCTACTTTTATTACGTTGGTACAAATCCGTACAGACATGACCAATCAAAAGACACACCCTCGCGCGCAAAGTGAAGAAGACTAGATTGAAGGCTCGAAATTATATTACGATCGATTTTCATCAAGAAATGGGCAGGAATTTTCCACAATAGTGTAAATAATCGTGAAGGCTGATCGCGGAAAAGCGATTGCGTGACGCAGATTTCAGATTCTCAGTCTGCATTTTGTACCCATTCTGCATTCTGCAGTCTATATTTTGTATCCGGTCTGCTGTCTGCATTTGTACTAACAGGTATCCGTGGCACCGATACAGTTTGTTTTTGGTTACATTTATTCGCACAACACCACATAATCTACCACAAATACCTGTGTGTAAGATAATTCGACATTTTCGTTTCTTTTCTTCGCGTTAATACTCTTCTTTTTCTTTTGTAAGAATGTAGACCACTTACAATGTTTCGAGTAATCCACCCAGCCTAAAAAAAAATAACGCTTGCATGCACAGCGTGCCTATGTTTGAAATAGGTGTATGCCCTTGGCCAGACTTTAGCTCACTATTTCAGTTGTACTAGTCCGTCACCCGTAGTATTGCTACGCTTGATTCCAATTATACAGTACCATCCAGTTATCCCAGTTACCCTGCTCACAGGGTCTAGTTTTAAATAATTTCCTCTTGAAATGTGGAGTAGATGGTTCGATGGTTTATTGTGAGCGAAAGATAATAAAGCTAGGAGATGTTGATATGTTTAAATGAATTTTTCGATCTGAGCGGTAATTTCATGCCCTGAGATTTAGTAAAAAAAAAAAAGCAGTTGGTGTTTATAACCCCCGATTCTCATAGGGCGGGATTGTTTGAGTTAGTTATTAGGTACTATATCAAGTGATGTCATCATGTCGAATTTCTCGGAAATGCTTTCGCACACGGAATGAGTTAATTGTTGGCTCTCGCCTTTTTACCAAGATTTTATCCAGGTTCTCCTTTTTCCTCCTCGCTCCCCATAAAGGTATGCCTTGAAAAGAAGCATTTGATCTATTGGGCATTGCACGCATACAATGATCAAACTATCATTCTGCTTAATTAACACTTTAGTATAAGTTCTACTTGAAAGCACTTGGATCTAGGATTACAAGGCATCTTCAACTTCAAGAATGAAATACATACAAGGGAAACCTTCTTTGTTGCTGTCGGTAATCGGAAATAAAGGACGTTAAATTTCCAGATCTTGCTTTCATTTGGCATATTGCAACGCAACTTTTCACAGCGTATTTTAAGCTTGTCATGTTCTGGGCAACCAACTTTGCTATTTATTTGGAGGCAAATTGATACCTCTTTAATTTGGGGAAAAAGGAATTTGTACCGACCAAAAAGAGATTTCATTTAACACATTATTTCTAAACTCTGTCGAAATCCTTTAGAAGCATTCGAGTAGTTTTACCATTATTTCTGTACCACTTTATCACGTTAGAGATCACATCAACAGCATTGTATTTCTGCTACACTTCGGCAGTAGATTATTTAAGTTGTGCGGACTGCAATTTGTTTCTTGTTACACACACAAATCAAATTGCAGTAAACAACTAACTTAAATGAGGAAAAAAAAAGGACAGATATTCTTATAGACGCAAAAGAAGGAAACCGTTGAACTACTTTTTTCAACTTTATGTCTTACTGGGTGGATTTCACCTCTGTTTGTACACAAAGAGCAGCAACTGGAGTGGTTTGATGATCTGACTGTACTTTGTCTGAAAGATATGTTTCTTCGAACTTCCTCTCCAAGAAAATGCGGACTTGTAGAACTTTCGCCAATGTTGCCATCCGTAAAAAGGCCGCTGGTTACCATGGAGAACAATAAATAATAACACAAGGAAGTAACACAAGATCGCACCACTTTCTGACCACTAATGACGTCATCAGACGTCTTATTTCACTTATTTTTTCCAAATATAGATATTTCTAGAACTAACACAGATGTTTGAAAATGGCATGACAGGACGGAAAACGCGTGCACTGTAAGTACCTCCCGTTGTCCCATACAAAGCCTTAGAAAACTTTTCTAAGGCTTTGTATGGGCTTTTTTTCTGGAGTATCTGGTAGCTCTCCAGGTTGCTTCAAATGCTTACCGCAAGGCGTCATAATCTCGTCACTTTGTGACAGAAATGCCGTTTAACTGAAAGTGAACCAGAACACCAACAGACCTATACATGTCTCAATTTTCCGATGAGGGAATGTTAGCATCAATGACACGTCATCGGCTTTGTCAAACTTTGTCAGTAAACATGACTTCCACTTACGTAATTGGCACAGGATATACTACTACCGATGAGGGAACAATAAATAAATCTGATCAGAAGTCGTGTGGCAGTCGAGTGATATTGAAACGCGTGGAAAATGCATTTTACATTTAAAAAACTTTAAATACTTGGAGGATTTCAACTGCTTTTTTTTTCTTTTTTCTGGTATACCTTGCATAAACCTTGTACCCTGTTTCATCCACATTAATTCTTCGTAGTTGTACATTCACTGCGAACAAAGCTTTCCGGTTAATTTTATCGTTTTATCGTGTTGAGATAGGCCGCTGTACACTAGAATTTTCTTACAACATTATATCGGTATGGAAACGCGGGCAACAAACTCAGCCACAGGGAATCGAGTACCGAAGGCGATCGCTAACAAAAAAGCGCGCGCTTGGCGCGTGCTTGGCAAAGTAATCATGCCACGACGATCTCGGGAAAGTAAACAATCGAAGAAAAACTCAGGATGTGAAATCAAAGGAGGAGACGTAAACGATTGTCAAGGACAGCTAGGGAGAGGGAGAACAGAGAAATGAGAAAACAAAGGAAAGAGATGCATATTCTTGGCGCGAATGTATTATGGCAAATGGAAAGCATTAGTCGAACAGAATAAAAATACCCTGGACAAAACCAAGGTAGGTACTCGGTTAGCGTCAAAATAGAATAAAATCGGTATCAGAAAATGAGCAGTTGGTTACAAAAAACGATATCACCGAACTGAAGCTGAACGTAATCAAACTAGCATTGTCTTGCATTGTACAAAACGTCCTGGGGTTGACTTCAACATAAACTCATAGGGGGAGGGGAGAGTGTAGCCCTCAAATTTGTCTCCTTTTTATGATGAAAAAAAAAAAAAACTACAATCATTATCGTAAAATAAGGCAAAGAATCCCCATTTGAAATTGCCACATTCTGAAATGATCTAGCGGAAATTCATACATTTCTGTTTGCCAGAAGCAGACAGGCAAAACTTTCGTCTGAAAAGAACAGTCATTGAGCTTTGAGCATTTTCCCTTCCATCTTGCCATGTAGTGTTGATCTTGCCCTACCAGGTTACCACAGATCAAAAAATGGCCAGGGATAGAAATTTCAAGGTCAGGGAAAAGTCAAGGAACTTAAAGTTAATACACCACTGAGTTTCATACCATGCTGGAAAAAATATTTCAGATGATCTCAGAAATTTTTTAATGAAGAAGAGGAGACTGGACATTTTGTATCCATTTCATCAGGGAAATTTTATTTTTATCATGGATAGGTCAGTACCTTAATAGTCAGGGAATTTTGGAAAGTTCTGTTTGTGGCAACCATGCCTACCCTCTGTGTATCTCTTGAAACGCTGCGTTTGAGTCTTTCTTGGAATTCTCTTTGATACCCTTAAAAATTTCAAGGGTGTGACAATTTTATCAAACGAATACTTTTAGACGTTATGATATTCTGTGACTTCTGTAAACACACGCTTGTATGCCTCTTGCGAGATCAGAATCTTTGGCTGTAAAAACATTACTCAGTAGATAATTACTGGAAATATATGAAAATCATATATGTGCACTGCGGTGAAGAAATGAGATGTAAGCGATCCTCGCAGCTATGAACACAACTGAACTAGTAGTTGAAATGAGACCTGAAAAAATTAAGGCCTGTACGGGCTTTGAACCCAGGACCTCTGAGAAACCGGTGCAGCGCTCTACCAACTGAGCTAACAAGCCAACTGGGAACTGGACACAATTTTGGATCCAAATAAACCTTCCAAGTGGTGAATAATTACTAGAAATATATGAAAATCATATATGTGCACTGCGGTGAAGAAATGAGATGTAAGCGATCCTCGCAGCTATGAACACTACTGACCTAGTAATTGAAATGAGACCTGAAAAAAAATTCAGGACCGTACGGGATTTGAACCCATGACCTCTGCGATGTTACTCCAGTGGTTTCGGCGCATTTTGTCCAGCAATGTTTTGTTTACTTAAGTCTTCATTTTACGTTTTGTGTCTTAATTGTGAAGCTGGTGCTTCTATTAAATCAAAAGTTTTCACCGCCCAAATAATTTGAAGTAAGTAAATTGTAACATTTTCATTTTTTTGAAAGATTTAATTTAATTTAACCAGGGTCCAAATTTGGGTCCTGGGTCGAGAACGATCAGTAGTCAGCGGTTTAGTTAGTAACCAGTTTTTGCGGTCGAGATTAACGCCTTTCAGAAATATTTTTTTCTAATGATGAACGAACTCAATGTAATATTCTTTTGCTCATCTAGTTTAAGTCTGAGAACTCTATGTTCGATGAAGAGCAATTAGTCCTTTCTGATTCTTTATTCTTTGTATTGTGTTTGTATTTTTATGTTGTGTCTGAGCAGATGAATTCGTTAGCGTTTTCCTTATCCGATCAAACTTTCGTTTGAAATGACGAGAAAAAATTGCAGATGCTATCTCATAGTTTCTAGATCTCTGTCGTGTCTGTTTGTGATTAATTCATTATTTCCACTCTATGTCTTAGTTACATTTTATTCTCTGTCAGTGCTAATTTTTCTGGTGTTATTCGTAACGTCATCAAGATTAAAGAGGTACTAATGAAGTAAATTTGTGTTTGTCAGTTGTTATGTATTGTTATCCAGTAACGTATTTCTATGTAAATATTGTTACTTTTATTATCAAGCATGTGCTTTGCACCAGTTGATGATGATAAACACTGCGCAAATCTGAGGCAGACACATAGGGCTTTTGGATTTTTACCTCTGGTAAATGATCCCAAACAGCTTTACCACTCACTGCCTAGGATAAAGAAATCGAGGGAACTGAAAACTGGTGCTTAGGTAGATTACTGCGTAGAAAAATGTATTAACATTTTTCGTACTGGCCCTGAGTGGGAAGATATCATAAGCAATTCAGCCTTAAAATCTCTACTTTTGATAATTGTGGAAAGGACCAGTTGAGTGTTGTCTTAGGCACCCAGATGGTGGATGGTGGCGTGATACATGTAGCTCGTGTGATGGACCACAGAATGAGTGGCCAGATCCTTGGCAAGGGTCGTGGTGTCATTGTCTTTGGCTGAAAGAGCCTTTGGTATCCATGCAAGGGGTATAACTTAGTTTAGTGTAAATCAAATCTGTCAATCTGTAGCAAATGTGGCAATTTAATTGGCTATGCTACTTGCTATCTATTCTGTCAAAGTCATCAAGTAACCTAATAGTGTGCCATTGTAAGCAAACTAAAATGAAACATGAATCTGGTCTTTGCTAAATTGAAATGGTGATTAAATTTGTAATAAAACAAGTAGGTTGTTTTCTCTTGATTTCTTTGTGTGATGATTGATTTGGGCTTTGCCACTATCAACTAAGATATAATCACACAATGGAAATCTTAAGGTTGTCGTTATTGTCAAGTATATAGTAAGCTGAATTATATGTGTATCAGGAATGGCTTTAACTTTTGAGCAATTGGAGGATTGATGCACATATATGATGTTACCATTACAGACAATTTGCTTCCTTGTTTTATAAAACAAATAGATTCTATGTTGTCATGTGTCTGTTTATTTATAAATCACACAAGAGACTAAAGTGTGGTTAGAACATCAGTGATACAATTGGCTGCATGTGTCTGCTTCTTTCCATATTTTGGCAACATCTGCAATCTATTACTGAAGATGCCTAGCAACATATTTATTTGTTGACACACAACACATGACATCCCAGAGCAAATGCGTGCCAGAGCTTATCCTTGTTTTATCAGCATGGTAGAACAAGCGTGTTTATACTTCTCCTTGATGTTTCTCTTTTCCACTGCAGGCTTCCCCCCCCCCCTCCCCCACCCCCTTTCAATACTCCCCCTTGACATTTCATCAAGTTTTCAAAAGTGTGTACCCTGTCCACAACGAGGGTGAATTTTCTTGGCCATAAACACGCAACAATGACTCTGGCATGAATCTTAAACTCGCTTTACAATCAAACTCTAACATGGAGTACAAGATATGTGATGATCTTATCTCTCATTTGTCATCAGTGCCAGCTAAGAACTTCAAAAGGGTGATATGAAGTGATTATACATCAGTTCTTTGTGTTAAAGATGATGATATAATAAGTGATAAAGAACTCCTAGTACTTGACTTAGTTTGCTGATGTGATCTTCATAAATTTTGATCAATCTCATATTCTTGTTTTAATGAAAAATTAAGTCCCCCCTACATGTAAGTGGCATTTCATTGTCTCAATCTATGCAGTATTTGTATGTTCTCCAGCATAATTTGCCAAAGATAAAAATATAAACAACAATGATAAATATTTTTTATTAATGTTCTTAAATCAGCAATTTAATGATGTAATACCTATGTACAACGCTTTAAATGAATCACGAACTGGATTTTAGGGTGACTTACCAATTACAAATGAACCTGAAATTTCTTGAGAAATATTTACAAGTGTTTCTTTAGGTCACTGCAACAGATCATGTGAAAAGAGGAAAATAATTCAAAGAGTTACCTAATCTGCAAACACGTCTTCTTCTCAACAAGGTATTGCGATAATGCTGCAGCCCAGGAGTCAGCCATACAGAAAACAAAGAAAAAATAATTCCCATTTTTTCCCTTTGCTGACTGCTGACTCTCATACTGCTAAACTATTTTGTTTGCCTGAGAAAGAATACTGGATTGCAGGTAAACTAGTATTTGCCAAGGATCTTGAACACGAGCAAGAATTTTAAGATAACTAAAATCATCAATCTTTTGCAAGTATATCTTAACATGGGTATACATAAATATTAAACTTAAAGGATTTTTGAGGATGAAATCAGAACCAAAAATCCTGCCTCATATGGAAATCATATCATTTTACTTATTGGGTAAAATTATTTACAAACTCTAAGATAATAATCATATGAACAAACTAGGTAAATTAACAAAAAATTCTGCATATTACAATATGCAGTTACATTGAAAGCATGCCTATTGATTTAATCACTTGACCAATGAGTAATACAAAATGTTTTGATAACAATGGTAAAAATCTAGTAACTTTGTAAAGAATTGTACAGGAACGTGTGGATTAAAACAGAACCTACAGAGTTTAATGTACAAAATTATTCAACAGAAATTTTGTATTTGTTACTCTCACTTAGCACTAACAGTTTCTCTTTTTTGTGGGGCACAAAATTGTGAAAGTGTTATCAATTTGCATGTGTTTATAAATTATAATAGTAATCATGATAATCATCAACTTCCACACATGTGCACAAAGAGGTAACAAAGTGCCAAATGGTTATAAAATAAAGAGTCATTCACATGAAAGAATTGATTTGTTCATATGGACCAAGGCCCCTTAAACAATTGCCCCTTACCAGAAGGGCAGGTGACAGCTATTCCCTTACAATTTTATGGCCTTTGTCTTAACGAACATGCCTAACAAGAAGGGATATATCTTTTTTAAGGGATACACACTACTATTATAAATAAACAACTCTTCTTTGACCCTTCATTCCCAGATCTCATTGATAATTCTCCTTACTGTCTGCTATACAATTCTTATGATGTGAGTTTGGAGAATTTGGTATTGGATCCACTAAAAATCCCCCTAATACATTGTTTGTTATACCCAATACTTGTATGACCGTGTGACATTGTCTTTAGTTTTATATTATAATGAGAAATTCTGCCTTTGTTCCTCATTAGAGTGGAGGGGTCACATTTCTTTCAGTAATAATAGTGGAAATCTCCAGCAAATCCTGAGGAGCTGCGTTGACTTTTTAAAAAGTTCTCCCTTTGACTGATGCTGCGTGACCATTCAGAGTAACCACTGTCACTATCTTGATAGGAAGGTAAGGCAATCTTTGACACAAAACCTCCTGGTACTGCTCTGGGAACCTTTGCAGGTGGGAAAGTAACAGGGGGAGATAGAGGGCGTGAACCATAAATCAGCTTTGACGAAACAGGTCTTGGTGGCCAAGATGATCTACGAAAAAAAAGAGGAAATACTCTAAAGATCCATTGCTTTTTTGACAGCCGAGACAACTTTACATAAATCTTACTACTCAAAATTCCTGTTCATGTATTATGATAATCATCATGATCATTCACAAGTGATCTTCATCCATCGGTCACTTTTTTAGAATATCTTTCCATTGGGTATCTCAAAACCAAAAACCAGTTGAATTTGAAAGCATTCTAATGGTATGGTAACTTAAGGCTCATTTTCATAATGCAACTGATGATGAAGCAATTTACCTGTTGACGTCTGTATCATAACCATATTGGTCAGTGTGAAATCGGTAATCATTTCTCCACCAATAAACATCTTTTGGTGGCCTCCAGTATAGAGCTTTCCATTCCACGTATGACATTGGATGTGTTTGGGAAAGCTGCCATTTTTTGTAATTCTGAGAGGAAAATAATGGAGAACTGGGCTTTTTCCTGGAATAGGATAATGGGTAGTGCCCTGGATAAGATAAAGAAAAAAAATCTTAGAACAATTGTCTGGAAAGGGAGAAGAGTGAAATACAATGCAAAGGCTGACACTGATTTCCAACTTAAAACATTTCATTTCAGTTGAAAAGGTCAACTCTGTTTCCCAGTTGACTTCAGACAAGTTAAACTTTTAAGGATGGTAAAAAGGTTATCTGGAAATCAAGTTATCTACTGAAGGCTGAAATCTTTAGGAATGTGGCTCAGCAAATTCAAGTTAAGAAACCAGTCTAGTTATCTGGGCCCAGTTGTTTGATGGCTGATTAGCACTGACCCAAGGTAAAGCTTTAGTCCTGGTTTCTTTGTTTCTTTGGGCAAAGGCCTTTTTGGGATAATTTTCTCTATTCTTTTTAAAGCATCCAGTTGTCAGATCATAGACAGAAAGAATTCTACTGAATTTCCTTTGAACGCTTTCAGATCTTAAATCAGATTTCACACCTACCCTGGGTTATCTTCACCTAGTTTTGAACAACCTGGCCCTAGGGATCAAGTTATCAAGTGTAAAGTGCTACAGTTTTAATTGTTTGTATATGTTGAATTTGTCAATAGTTACTTTTAGCAGGCACAAGTCATCAGGATTTAGATTTCTAGTAATCTTACATTGGAAAAAAAGGAAGATGCACTGACAGTATACATTAAAAAATTTCTGCATACACATTAGCAGAGAGCACATCAGTCAACCCCAAATATTGCAGGAAGTTGAAATGGTTATCATTAGCAAGTAATCAAATGAGATGACTGTGGAGTACTCACAAACATGTTGTAATTTCCACTGAATCAATGGTTCAAGAATAATATTATGCCTAACATGGTATACATGTTGTCTTTGCGAATAATTTCTCCTTACTTTCAAAATCTCCATGTTGTTTTCTCCCTTGTATAATGTGTTCCACTACAGGAGCTGGAGACAGTCTCTTCCCAGAGATTCCATGGGAGTTATACAGAGGCATTTCTCCTTCACTTCTCCCAATTCCAGACTCATCAGTATATGCTACTCCGCCACCTTTGTACCGATGTGATCTGCTGTAGGACTTGTATCCATGGTGACTGTCATTATCCCTTGTATAACTTCTGTATGTTGTGGACATGCCTGACTCAGTAACTAAAGGTGTTGACATTCTGACTGGGTCCCATACGGTTGAACCATTTAAACTCAAATCAGAGAGTGTTAAGCTCTGGGGATCAAATGAGAAATTGCTTACACCTTTAGGTGGAGACAACCTATTAGCTCTTCTCAAAGCCACTTTTGCCCTCATTATAATCACATCCTCGTCAAGTTCATTAAGGTGAATAGATTTGTGGTAGTGGTCAGTACTGCTATAATCCATAGCTTGAGCACTTCTATTGGTAGTGGATGTATGCTGTCTTGATTGAAAGTCTCTGGTTGGCCTTGAATCCTGTCCATGTTTATCAAACTCTGATTCTTGGTCAATTTTTTCAACTTCTGCTCCACCACTCTCTACACTTGAGCTGTCCTTTTCATTACCCTTGGCATCCAAAACCTCTGCTTCAATTTCACCTGGGTCTGATATTACCCTAGGAGATGATTCTGTAAACTTTAATTCTGGAGAATCTGTGCTTTGATCAGTCATTTTTTCATCATCTGTAGAATCTAAATCATCAGCTAAGTCCTCCATTGTGATTTTTGGTGGCATCTCCTCATCTTCATCATCTTCATCATCATCATCATAATCATTGATGTGTTCCTCTTTCTTTTCCAAGTCCTCTTCTTCGTTGTCTTCCTTTGTGGAGAGAGCTGATACTTCTAGAGGACCACCATCATCGACCAAGTTATTAGGATCTTCTTTGTCTACAGAACATGAGAAAATTTGAAAGTAAATGTATTGAAGTGCCTCATTGTCTAAATGCTCTATTTCACAATCTACAGCAGAGCCCTAAAAACAGTTTTTTCCTCCAGTGACACAACTACACTTCTAAAAAAATTTCCAATGCTCCCACTCCACATTGAATCTACACCAAACTGTTAAGCTTTTCCCTCTATTCAAAGCTCTCTGGCTAAATTTTGATGGAATGGAAGAATATCCTCTAGTTTCTTAAGAATGTTCTTAAATATATGCTATTACAATTTTTAATGAACACCATGATGAATGCCATTAGTACTTTGGGTGCATTTACAGCAGTGAACTCAGCCAAAGGAGACTTTCGGTAGCTTGGTCATTAAAGCAGGTTCATTTCACAATAATTAACCTCGTTTAATGACGCTCTCAAGCGCTTTGGTTGGGGTTTCAACTCGAGTCCACAGCACTACCAACTCTTTCATTTAAAGTATACCTATGTCTGACCTCCAACTAAACACATCATCTAATATTAGCATTGACGAGGTTGGTTTTCTGAAAACGAGCTAAAAAGCTGTGTGATAAAATCTCAAAGGGAGTCTATTGAAAATTCTTTCAGAGGTTAGTACTGAACAACTTTTAGAGCCTGAAGTACGCTTCGTCGAATAGTCTTGCTCGATCAAGAGTCAACTGCTCCTTTTGAAATGAACTATTTATAGTGTAGTGCTGAATCTTACGATAAACATGAATAGAAGATTTCACAAACAATTCTTCTACAACAGTTGATCTGATTTTCAAGCAGGCTTAGAAATATACATTAAAATAAAAGCAGAAATTTACTGAAAATTTTCTACCTGATAGCGATGATTCGTTCTCAATTTCCATAGTACTATTTACATTAAACCCTAATTTCACTCGTTCTGCGAAAGAACTTGCTGTAACGTACTATAAAAACCAGGCCATTTATCGATTAAAGTACACCAAAGTGGTATGATAAACTAATAATAAGGACTGTTGTGAAGTCAACACACACTCGAATGACTTTCAAGGAAAAATGCTATCAAGTACTCGAACATCAGTGACGCGAAACGTTTGTTGTCGTACCCAGACCCCAGACATTTTTTTAGTGAGTTTGAAAGAAACCCGATTTATATTACATAACCTACCATTCACAGATTTTCCTGCCTGCCCAATTGCTTTGATCGGAGACAGATCAGGAAGAATATCGCCTTTAATATTAATTCCAGAAGACTCAAGCACACCTGACGAACAGTCCATGGGGCTAAGGCTTTGTCTCGATAAATACCTCCTTCTTGCTGATGTGGGTGTTTCTTGTACAGTGGGTAAAGGTTTTATTGGAGACATGTTTGGACTAGACATGGTGCTAGCTGTGGAATGCCTTTGTCTCACAGCATTCCTTGGGGTTGATTGGTCAGATACAGGGCTTGAAGTCACCTAAAATTACAGTTTCAAATTAATTCTCAGAAGCAACTACACTGCGGTCCACCTTGTCGGCATGCTTTTAAGAATGATAAGAATTGATAACATGCAAATAAGTGGCCCCATACGCTGTAGTTTTACCAATTTACTTTCTGTTGCACGAGCAGCTTCTAAATAAAACAATGCTTTAATCTTGTCTAGGATGCTAGACTCCAGCAGATTTCCTTCTCTCTGCATTTTGTCAAGTTTGCCCAACATTTACTGGTACCCATTCCCAAAAGGTTACCTCTCCCCTAGGTTGCATTTTTTCAGGTACACCCAGGACCTCTTCATCCACTGCACAAACCACCAAACCCCCACCTTAATCATATGTAGCTTATTTTAATTATTTCAATACAAGTAAATTATTAACTGATCAGTACAATTGGTTATATTTGGACCAATCTTTAGGCTAAAATAACTTACAAAAGCAGGGCTTTTAGGACTCTTCAAGATGGATCTAAAACAAATGAAATAAGAAATACATAACTTATGATTGCTGTCATTTCTTATTTAATTATGAGTGCTAAACCAGAAGCCTTTCTTGGTACTGATAAATTACCTTATGAACAGGTTTCTTACAGTGGGGGAACTGTTGCTTAGTTACTTACTTTATATTGGTTGGCACCATCAAGTGATCCTTCTCTGCCATGGTTTTTGTATCTGTTGGTGTGAAAAGCTTCCGTCTCAATGATGACAATGAAGTGTCTTTACTACCATTGAGACCATCCTTATTGTAATAAGCTGCATCTGAAAAGAATGACCTTAATTGAGTACGTGACCAACCTAAACACAAGAGGAGCAATTTAAAAACTCCTGCAATTCAGTAGCCTCATCAATGACACTCACACTGCAATTTGAAAATACATTGTGAAAATTTAGTCATCTTTGTAGCAGTTCTTTGGAATGTCTTGTGATGCTACTTCCACTGAAAGAAGCTTCTTTTTGGAAGGAGCATTTTGTGACACCCGAAAGAATGGCTGAGAAACCCAGAGACAAATTGATTCAAAATATTTCGCTTACCAATGTGATTTTGTAGGTCAAAGTCTGGTGGTAAAGAAAGCTTTGTTTGACTGCTTGCTGAAATGATAAAAACCAATTTGAAGAATGTTATTTAAATTTAAGAGACTTCTACTTCTCAGTTTGAAGTTAATTTAGGTATTTCTCTTCATTTTCAAGATTTTTGAGTCCTGTTGCTCAAATCCAACCTACACAAAGAAATGCAATGATTAAAAAGTGGTTAAAATTATTTTTCTTACCATCAGCCTTTGATTTGCTATTTGATGACATTGGTGATGAATAGGATGATTCTACTGAACTTAGAGCCTCAATGTCTAAGAGCAAAGTAAAGGAAAATTATTACAGGTACTCTAACTTTCCTACATAGGATGGAATTATTTTCACAAGGTAATATGTAATATTTCAATAGGCTGATTATTTCTTCAATCAACTAAAAATAAAAATCTAATTTGAAATTAAGTGCATTATGTTTTGACAAAGTGAATTACAGTCTTTGATGATTCTTTATAACTGCATTGTAAGCAATCTTTGGATCAATATCAGTATCTGGGCAACTGCCCACCTACCCCTCCCCTAACCCAACAACAGTCAATTGATAACAAGCTAGGGTGAATGTTGGGTTAGGGGAAGGGTAGGTGGGCCATTGCCCAGATACTGATATTGATCCCAATCTACTGCAAAATGTGTGAAACTAAATGACACTAAAGAATGATCATATACAGTAATGCATCAATGTCAAGGTTACCATTTGAATGGGGCTTTAGTCTCCACTAGGAGGCACGGTGGCCTCATGGTTAGTGCGCTCTACTCCAGATCAAGTGGTCTGGGTTCGAGCCCTGGCCGGGGTCATTGTGTTGTGTTCTTAGGCAAGACACTTTACTCTCACAGTGCTTCTCTTCACCCAGGTGTACAAATGGGTACCAGCAAATATTCTGAGGGTAACCCTGCAATGGAATAGCATTCCATCCAGGGGGGGAGTAGCAATACTCCTAGCCACTTCATGCTAAAGGAAACCAGAGCTAAGCGCCGGCCCCATGGGCCACTAGGGCCTGCATAAGTGCTTTACTTTTTAGTCTCCACTAATAAATTTAAATGCCAAGGAACACTCACATGCAGTTGCAGGTGGCAGAGGAGAGAACTTCACATGTTTGGCTTCATGGTTTGGTGTCCATGGAGATGGAACAATAAAGTTTTGAGAGAAATACTAAAATATGAAAAAAAAAAATGAATGATATAACTTGATTACAAGACTTGCATAGTGGCCAGAGCTAAAAATGTTGCAATGTGGTTTCTGTAGCGTAAAACAACCTCTTAGTATTGCCAGTACTACCTATCTACTTTTCTTCACAGGTTACACTTCCAAACACCCCCTAATATCGTTTTGCTAAGTTTCCCTTTGATTTTGCCATTTGCCATTTATATGAATGTATCTCTGAGTGGAAAGGGACAGGCGAAGAACATGACACTAGTCATTGATAGAAACATTTCAATCCATAGCCTAGCATGGCACCTCTTATAGCATTGCCATTGTTCAGCTTTAACCCTATGATATAATATTGCTTGAATATAAATCAGTAGTAGTGTGTAAACCAACCTCATCTATTTTTTCTTGAGCAGCGATTTCATCTTCTTCCCTACATTAATAACATGAGACATGAAAAAAAATTTTTTTTTAACAAAATCTTTTGAAAATAAGGATCCATAACTTATAGCAGTGGCTCAGAAGACAAGGTTTTGATTTTTATTATATCTCTAATGGTGTCTGAGAGGTTTGGAAAACGATTTCTAATCATACCGAACAGCAACTAAAAGACAATTGAGGCAAAACCCATCAATTTTGAATTTTTATTCAGTTGTTAGGACATCTTGACATAGTTTAATTGCATCTTTCATTTTCCTGCAATTTGATCGGTTACTTTGAACAAGCCTTGAAATCTGATTGGTTGTTTTGTTTTTAGTGACTAGCCTCCTCATTGGCCAGGAAAAAGTTGCGATTTAAAGCAAAAAATGGTGCGATTTGTGAATAAATCACACCAATTAGAACCAAACAGATTACAGAGACCACCAGTGATTTCAAAATGGGTGTAATAAATGTAGAAACCACCATTGCTGACTTGTTGAATACAATAATTATTTGTTAAATTGAGGTGTAACTAACCTTTCAAATGTGGTGCTGTATTCTTGATCTGGAAATTCTTCAATATCAGCAGGATTCTGAATCATGAATGATTTGCCAACATTTTGATGAAATCAATACAGTACCAAAAAAACTCTTAATATGTTCAGTAAACATATAAATTTTATTAAGTCTTAAACTTTAATTTTATTGACTGAAAATGTTGCATCCTAAGAGTATCCTCAAAAACTAAAATGTCATGGAAAGGGATTTCTTAAAAACGAGATCTCGTTTACTTTAATTAACTTGAGGCTTGATTTTATCCTGAGAGTTTGTAGGATGTAAGGTAATCGAAGCAATAGGCTCAAGGATAAAACAATTAGAAAAACGTGCTACCGCATGATCGATAAAAACAACGTCAGCGTTCTTGTGGTCTAAAGTCAATTTTCCTGACACTACTCAAGCTATATTATCATATAAAGAGAATTACTTCTATATTCTAAAAGGATCACAAAGGATCAAAGTTTTCTTTCATCCAGTCACTTACCAACCGTGAAATTTGCCCGATTGACCATCGAAAACTACGTCGTTTCTGCGACAGACAAAAAGTAATTTTAACAACAGAGTATTGATAGCAACAGCATAAATTTAAATATTAAACTGTGTCGTCAAAAGTTCACTTAAAATCATACCTTTTGACTTCCCGGTGTTTCTTGAATGGAGAACATGGAAGGACTGAAGTCTGGGCAGTTTGTGCGATCTTCAATCCCGCTATCGAATGGATTTCGTGTAATTTCAGAACACGACAAAGAAGACATACTGTCTACCATTTTCACTCGTTTTTTTAAAAATCCTAGCACACGTAAAAAGAAAAGAAGCAAAAGTCTAATCCACGAAATTTTGAAATCCCAAAACTGGATTGTAAATGGAGAAATTTTGAATCTGGCGCCCAGCCGAAGTTGAAGAGGATTGTGCAGGTGAGGAGAATTTGAGAACTGATCACACGTGGCGAAGCCTCTTCGGCTCTTCCCGTACTACTGTTGCTTGTTATTACCCATATAGTTCCCTAAAAGAAAAACTTTGAAATTAAGTTGCTGGAAGGACTTAAAAAAAGAAGCTCCTGAGAGAGTTGAATCCTATGATGATCTGTTAGAGGCAGTAGAGAGTTAGATTTCCGTCCATTTTCTCCAAAGAATTACTTGTGTAGAATTCCGCTGTCCAAAATCATACTATTGATTTACTGTAGTTCTAAAATGGCGGATAGCAAGGTCGCTTCGGCTCGGGAAGCAATGGAAGGTACTGATTGCAGCCTTTTAGGCGTGTATTTCAGTCATTTTTTTTATAGAAGAATTGCATCGGTTTCATCATTTAACAGGTCTTGTGATTGGCAGCTCATCGACTAGACGAAAATGACATTACAAAACCAATATTTCTATGTTGATTTCGTACTCGAATGTCTTAGCTTCAACCTATAACCAAGAAGTGTTGTCTCTCTCTTAAGGTGTCTCATTTTTTGCATCGTATCAGGAAACCTGTAATATTTTACTTGGTTTCAGCTTTAGTCGAGATCTCCAAGCTGCTCAACACTGGCCTTGACCCTGAATCTTTAGCGATCTGTGTAAAGTTGTGCGAAGCCGGAGTGAACCCCGAAGCATTGGCATCAGTTGTGCAAGAGTTACGAAGAGAAGCGGCGTCCCTACAGGTATAAGAAATAACTGATGCCTTTATCTCTGTCGCAAGCTTTTGACGGGTTGTTTCTCTTGTCCCCATTTAGCTATTTAGCCATAAAATAATCCCAGAACTCAATATAATTTATTAACAAGGATGAGGCTCAGGGATTTCTCATCTTTGGTTGTTTGGTCAAGAGTTGATGGTCAAATTATTGGGTGCAATAGTCCCACAAAGTTAAGTATTATGAGAATTTGTTCTAATGACATTCATGTGATTTCAGACACAGGATGTTGGAGAGAGGTGAAAGGTGACATTCACACGATTTCAAGAAAATGAATGGAATCAAGGATTGATTTATAGTTATGTTGTAAGGGGTCACATTTGGGAACCAGCTTTTCTGAGCCAGCTTTTCAATGTCAAGGGACAGTACTTTGTATAGATGCCATCAAGGCTGCTTGTTAAAATATCCAGAACATGTTCATTTTTTTCCTTAAACACCAGTTATTTATAGTAATAACTCCTATGAGTAAAGGGAGGCTTTTCTTACTTAAACAGTTCTCCATGCTAGAATTGTTAACCCTTTAACTCCCATGAGTGACCATGACAGAATTTCCCCTAACCATATCAATACAATATCAACCAGAAAAATGATGAGAATAAAGAAAAATATCAATTTGGGGATAACTAGTTGATCCAATGCTCAATTCTCTGAACTAACATCATAAGAATTGTGTGGTTGACAGTTAGGAGAATTACAAATTTGGTGTGGGAGTTAAAGGGTTAAAAGAGTCAAAGTAGAACTTGTGGTTTTGGTGTCAGCATCAAATAGTATTTGTATATATCAAACTTTGTTGTCACTTCAAGACTTCTGCCCTTCCAGAGAGAATCTTTGTGTGTAGGCTCAAACCATGATTGCCATTGTACATTGGGCATTGAGGTTTGGTCTCACTGAAGTACTAAGGTAATGGTTAAAATTGCATGCTAGGATTTGGAACTTAAGTGGGATGGAAGTCCATGGGAGAATTGCAATGTTCACCCACAAAAAGTGTAAAGAGCAAGGCTATCAATTCAATTGGATAAGAACTTTATAGGGGTGGGGGGGGAGAGGAAAAAGTCTAGATGCTAGAACACTTCATTTACAAATAAACAGAATGTTTGTATATGGAAACTGACTTTGATCCCTTTTATTTTCATTTGAAAGTGGTAAAAACAAAGCTTGTCTTCTTTATTCTGTGAAGAGTCATAAACAGTAATTAAAATAACCTTAAATTAAGACCTTCTTCTTACAGTTTTCACTGATTTTTTTCATCAACAGCTCAAAGTCAACAAAGGTAAAATTGAATAACCACAGTTTGTGAGTGAAATTAAGGCAGGTTTAAGTTAAAATCTACTTTAATATATGCTACAGAAATGATTCTGGATACAAGCCTCAAAACTGGGATGAGTGTTGAGGTGTTTTGTCCAAGCAATAAATTAGATACTACCTGAAAAAGCCTGCAAGCAAGCCAAATGTCTCATCAGCACTTTTGAAACTAATAGACAAACAACTTGCCATAGTGTTTTTAAGCTTAACTCGTACAAAGGTCTTTGGTAACCTTCACATTCATACACTCTTTCCGAGCAAAAATATTTTTCTTCATAAGAATTCCGCAAAAATGTTGCTGAAATTCTCTTTTCCAGTTCAACTGCAAAGATTCAACTCATTGAACATTTTCAAGAACAACAGCTATACCCTGACCACCTCCTATACATGCAGAACCAACAGCATACTTAGCACCAATTCGACGCAGCTCATGCACTAAGTGCCCTGTGATTCTTGCTCCTGAGGTGCCTACTGGGTGCCCTAAAGCAATTGCTCCACCATTCACATTTGTCTTGTTCATGTCCAGTTCAAGTTCTCTTTGAACTGCAAGAAACTGAGGAGCAAATGCTTCATTCACCTGTGAAGATAAGATTGGAAGAGATTGTGTTTAAATTCATAATGTTGTTTTCAACTTGTTCAAGTGGGTTGTGGATTATGCAAGAGAATTCATTTGGTTTTATTATTTGAGTTGATGATTTAAATAAGCCACCATAAAGAGTTTCTAAAGCTGATGTTTCCTATAATACTGACAAGGAGAATATGTCTAACAATTAAGAGTTTCTTAAGGTTGTGATCATTTTCTTAGTTTGCATGACTTGAGTGTTTAATCCAGACATGATATTGGATGGAGAAATTAAATATTTATCACTCTAAGAGGTGTAAGGGTTTAAGATCCCAACAAGAAATCAAACAATCTTTGTAGCTAAGAAAAGATTTCAGGTTTTTTTAAGCCTTTATCAGAGTTATCTATACTTTTTCTGTACCTTAAAAATTAGTGTTAATTTTCTGTATGAATGTGTTACATACCTCAACCAGTGCCATGTCTTGCAGACTTTTTCCAGCTTTATTTAGAGCTGCTTTAATTGCTGGGACAGGACCTATTCCCATGATTGATGGCTCTACACCAGCCACAGAATATGAAGCAATTCTTGCGAGAGGAGTGAAGTTATGTTCCTTCAGGGCTTTCTCACTGACTAAAATGAGTGCTGCAGCCCCATCACATATGCCCTAACAACACAAACAGATGAAAATTTATCCTATCAACAACTGCTTGTAAACAGTTTCTATATACATACAAACACAAAAGTACAGTGAAAGTAACTCACAGAAGCATTGGCAGCAGTAATTGTTCCATCTTTTTTAAACACTGGTGCTAACTTTGCCAGCTGCTCTATAGTACTGTCTGGCTTAGGATGTTCATCAACCTTAAATTCCTCTGGTCCCTTCCTGCCTTTCACAGTCACAGGAACAATTTCTTCAACAAATCGGCCATCTGCATGAGCTGAAAATGACCAAAACTAAACTTATGAATATTAACCAAACAGAAAAATTAAGTTACAACTACAAAATCAAGTAAAGAAAAGTAGTGACTTTGCTTCTCACCCTTTAACACACAGAAGTGATTAACATGTAACTTCTCCCCATAATATTCATACAATATCCAACAAACAGGGTATGAAAATACTCAGACTAATTGGGTAGAAGTTGTTACCTTGATCTCACAACAAATTCTTGTAACTTATTTACAAGGAAATGTGTAGCAGCTGAGGGAGAGAATGAACAGTTGGATCTTGGGAGTTCAAGGGTATTTGTATCTGGAAGCTCTTAATGACTGTTCCAAGCTATCAGTTTGTCAAAAATTGTGAGTGAAATAGGAACCCAAGCTGGGAAAAAGAAAATATGAGACACCCTCAAATAAGTTTGCTCCCCCACACTTTGCATTTTCCTGTCCAGGCCATGACTGAAAGCTGGGCACAGCTTGTTGATGAGTTTCAGCCTCATAGTTTTATTTACCTTCAGCCCATCTTTTCTGAGATAGCAGAGCAAACTCGTCACATTCTTGCCTTGTGATATTGTATTTTTCTGCAAGATTTTCCCCAGTGACACCCATAGGCATTTTAGCATGAAAATCAGTCAAACCTTGCCACAAAGTGTCCTCAAGCTAAAGAATGCAATGAAAGAATAAATTAGGCTTTAATGAAATTATTTTTCAACATTAATTACTTGTACTACCTGGAAAATTAGTTTTAGTATGGTAATCACATTAAAAAAAAAAAACAGTATAAACTTGCAAAGTTGTAAATGAACAGATGAACACCACCATCTGAATATGCATTTTTGACGAGGTATCGAGAGGAAAGCTCACCTTTAAGTCAAGTCCTAATTTTGTTCCAAATCTAGCATCTCTAAGGGCATATGGTGCTTGACTCATGTTCTCTGAGCCTCCACACAAAACAATGTCACTTTCACCCAGCTGAATCTCCTGTGCTGCTGTGACAACTGCCTGGAAACCTGAACCACAGAGTCTGTTCAAAGTCAAAGCTGGAGTCGTAACAGGGACATTGGCCTTCAGGGCAATATGTCTTGAGATATAGGCTGCATCTGATGCACTCTGTGAATGGGCATTAAAAGGTTAACCATTATGGGCTGTTAACCATTATGGGCTGTTGACCTGAGATTAGACTTACTATGACTTACTACTATCTGGTTGGTTGAGAGCATTCAATCAATATATGATAGCATGAGAAGTTGACCTGACAAATGCAATATCAGCATTAACCCAGAGAGAAACTCAAAATATCTGAATCTATTTTTTTCTAAGCACTGGTACATGCCAAAATAATTATTTTATAGTAATAAACTGTAATAAATCTTATTTCAGTAACGTTTTGAGCACTGGTTGTCAGACTGCATGTTGTGTGTATGTAGTAAGAAGTGTTCATTAAAAATAATTATATTTAGTTAATTTTAAAGAGATCTGAACAGAATCAATTCGTGGCGTAACTCCTTCACTCGCTTCAACTACAACTAGGGGACTTAACAAGACCTGTCACGCGATAAGAAAACTGCCGACAAACTAACAGCCGATCGCAGTCTATCTGTTCTTATGAAAATAATTCAAGGGATATTACTGCATTCATCAGCTCATAGTCATTTCTGAATCTTAACATAAATTTAATAAAGTGAAATTATTATCAGGAATTACACGTCGCAAGTGTCCTTGTACAGATAGAGTACAAAGTCCATCATGACATGTAATAAAAGGTCAGAAGAGCAGACAACTGAAAAGATAAATAAACTTAATCTATCGGATCACTTCTACTACAACTCTTAATCTAAAAAATTCCTTTCTGATGTGTGGCCTAATTGTACTTTTTTTAAAAATAAAATATCTGCAACCAAGTTCAAATGTGTTACCTGGATAACGTTACCAAACACGGATGAGTCCACAATCGCTGGATCAACTTTTCCTGCTTCCATTGCGGCAACAGCGGCATGTTGTCCCAACACAGTAGCCGTTATACCCTTTAGTTTTCCTCCAAATGTGCCAAACGCGGTTCTCTTAGCCGCTACGATGTACACTGGACGTGCAAGACCAGCCATTTTTACAATTTGCGAGAGTAAAGTTCAGCAGATAAATTTCGCAAACTAATGGTTGAGTAACCAAGCTTTTACTGTGATGTGGGCAGGGGATGGGTGGGTAATGGGCTGGTCTCAGCATACGCAAGGTCATTATTGCGGAAATGTCGTCGTCATTCATACATTTTTTTTGCCTTCACCAAAATTTCTTAGATCATGGATGGATTTAGAGAAGTGTTGAAGGAGGCCTATTTTCTCTATTTATGGAGTTTCTTCATTTTTTTTTCTTTCTTTCTTTATTCATTCATTTTTTAAGGTTGTGAGCCGTTTTTAGGATGAAATGTACTTTTCAACAAGGTTTAAGTTCCTTTTTAGAACATTCGCTTTTAATTGGTAAATATTTTTCTATCAATTTCTTGTAATTAAAACATCTTAAGACATAACTGTTATTTGATGTTCAGCTCTAGGGTTATTCAAGACATTTCTTTCACAAATCACCTTTAGGTAGCTATGCCTAACTGTAACTGTTAAGAACTAAGCTTGTTAAGGTCAAATAGAGGTTCTGTGACTCCATTCTCGGAATTAAAAAAAGTCTTTAATGATGATGGTCTGTAGCAGGATACATGTTACAATTCTTGTTCTGTTCCTGGATACTACGCTTGTCTGTATTTACCATTTTAAAAAATAATACATTTTCATACAAAACAATGACATCAATGTATGGGTGTCTTATTATCTCCTTTGTTTTGTTCCCCTTGATTCACAATATTGGCTCCAAAATTACCATTCATTTCAATCACATCAATCTTATTGTGTTTCAAGGGAAGTGAAAGTATGCAGAAAACTAAATATGATAATAGTTAAATCATTATTTTAATTAATCGTTAACTTGCATGTGTATACATTATATTACTTTAAATTTCTGTTTTTTGCCCTGAAAGTAATTTTCTGGTTAAGATCCAACCAAAGAAGCACTTGATTTATGTACAACCAGGGCTAAGAACACCAGGATTAATAATCAGATGATGGACAACATTCCACATCCAACACTACATGATCTATGTGAGGAGCATAGGACTTGACATGTTCAATGTGCCTCACTTGAACATTCCACTCTTGTTTACCATGTGATTTCCTTAAATGAGGCAGTATAGTCTGAGTAACATATTTTGCCCAATCTAGCCACTCTTGCTTTACTTTCTTGTTGCAGGAGGGTATGTGGTTTTGTTTCCAGAATGGAAGATTAGACTCAACTGAAACTGTAAAGGGCTCAGAAGAGATCATTGACGATTCCAGCTCAGAAGATTTTATCAAAACCATCCTGTTGTTGTGTACATGGCCTTGATTTACTACACATGTTGATGTATTCTCTGAATGACAGTGAATTGATGAAGGTTGTTCTACTCCATTAAAACCACAATTGTCATCAAAAGTACTCTGTGGGCTTGTCATGTTGGCTTTCTTGGTTTGACTTACAGACAGACAGGTTTCTCCAGCTAATGACTCTGACAATTTGCTATTTACTATTCCTTTCTGGTCTTTTATACTTGATGTGACATTTCCATGAACATGTAACCACCCTCCTCTATCAGGACGAAGTGCAGCACAAGCCACCGGCCATCCAGCCTCGCTAGAGGGGATAAGGCCCAAGTTGACATGGTCTGCTACTCCTCGAAGAGGAAACTATAAATCAAATCACACAAGGAAATCACTTTAAAGTTCTATGCATGTTATCAAATCTTGGGTCACTATTTATTATTCAAGGGAGATGTGGTGTTCAGGATGGTTTACACTCACAATTCTTTCCTTCACAGGTCTGCAAATATATATTTCAAATAGGTCAAGGAAAAACATCCAAGATTCTTTTCAATTTTCTGACAGCAACCAAAATTTCAACAACACGAACAGACGTTGCCATCAGAGTCAAGGGATTCATAATACAAAACCAATTTAAAAGCTATTGTTTACCTTCAGATTATCTCCCTCATGAATGACACATTGCTTATCAACACCATTCAATTTCAAGTTTCTTCTCAAAGCCTCTACAGCATTTTCATTCCACTCACAAGCATGAACCATGGCTGCTTTAGCATGAACAAGATAGGGCAGGACAAAATAACCAATTCCAGCATAAAGATCAACAACAGTTTGACCAGAACAGTCAAAATTTCCAACTCGGATCTTTTCTGTAATATTTCCTGAAGAGAACATGCACTTTGTGACATCAAAGGTGTATTTAATGCCATTATCAGTGTGAATCACCCATCCATTCTCACCCAGAAGCATAGTGACTTTGGGGGTTCTGAAACCATCCCTACATATAGCTGATTTCTTGGCAAGTCTTGTGACACCAAGACTTTTTGCAACAGTTCTCCATAATTCACCATCAAAGTCTCTCCATTTTTCTGAAGTGAAACTGTTCTCTGGTAAAAGAATAAGGTCTCCATGCTGCTCCCAATGTGATGGTATATCATCTGGTAACAACCCATCAAATGTTCCACCATTCATGTATAATAAATTGTCTAAAGCAATCTTCAACTTCTCTTGAGGAGACAATCTAACCAGTCGTACAATCAATTTATCAGCATCTATGCATTCAACCCTCCCCTCAAATGGAACAAGCCAAGATGTATCACTTTTTCCTGACTGTTCATTGAGTTTTTCAGCCGGCTCTTGTTGTAAAGGAATCATCACTTCATTTGTGGAGGACTTTGTCACTTTCCGCTCTTTATCATACAGTCCTCTGTCTTCAAAATACTTCCTGAGAGAAAAGAAATGACTTATTGTTAAGAATATCACGATGAGTTACCTCTAGTCTGCAATTAATCTGACCAATATCATGATATATCATCCATAATGCTTGCATTTCAATTTTTTTCTCCTAAATCTATGAAGATAAGGTGACTTAAATTTTAAGATGAAAGAGTTCTCAACTTAAATTTAATTGAAAAAAATTATCTCGACAAAAGAAATAACGATTTAAGAGTGCTCTGAAAATTCTACCTTTTTCTTATGAGAATACCTGTAATACTCTCTCAAAACAGTGAATTTACAAGCTGAAAAAAAAGTTTAGGAGGCTAAGGTGACGGGTAACAGTAAGTTCTTACAACCACTACGAAAACATGCGGCACTTACCTTGCTTTTTGGCCATTGACTTTAGACGTCACAAAAACCCAGGACATTTCAAACTGGTGCCGTTACAAATTTCTAATAAATCCTAAAGACCTCGACGAATATGCGGTGAAAAAACGATCAACCTCATCGTCAAGTTTTGAGGCCGCCATGTTGACTATTTTTGGACTGGACTGGACGCTAGTGAGATGCGTTACTATCAGTCAGCGAGATACTCCATTAGTTCCAGTGTAACTCCTACGGGAAAATTGAACATGGCGGAGTCGAACCCTATTCTCGTGGGGCTTTTCAGTGCAATTTCAGTCGGTCTTTTCGGGATCATTTTCCTCGTGTACAAGTTAAGAATCTTGCATAGGTACATTTACAAGGTAAAAAAATTTTCTTTGTCTTCTTTAGTGTAAAGGTAAAAATCTTTTGATCAGCTAGATGTATACGTCACATGACTGCTAAACTGATTTGCAATCGTTTTTCAATACTTTCAAAAATTTGGATTTATGAGTTAGAAATTCTTATGCTGAGTTTTAAGAAGATCCTTCTGCCTCTGAGGTGGTACGATCTCCGCACAGCCCCATTCTTTATCATGGATACAGTTCTTGGATATAGAAAACAATGTAGATTGCCTCTGACACTTCGATTTCGTTCCAAAATAGTGTGGGGCTGTGCAAAAATCGTAACCTTGAGTCTCTTAAAAGAGTTATCACATATGCCTAGACATGTGTATATCTAGATAAGAAAGAATGATCCTGAAATCATTCATGAAATTTCTGCGTTTCTTTTCCTCATTCCAAATTGGGGGGGGGGGGGGTTACTCTTGAAAACGAGAAGTTGTACATATTCCAACTTTTTTTTAATCAAATTTATTTCAACAAGAAACTGAGGCATTTAAAACCAGGAACTGGGTCCTTAAATAAAAGTAAGAGATCAAGCTTGGAGAACGTGTGCAGGGCACTGCTCGCAGGATTGCAATAGCATTTACCCAATATAGTTTTTCCTAAATGAGAGTCAGTAAGAGACTTTGGGTTCAAACCATTT
This sequence comes from Pocillopora verrucosa, assembly GCF_036669915.1. Classification (NCBI taxonomy): domain Eukaryota; kingdom Metazoa; phylum Cnidaria; class Anthozoa; order Scleractinia; family Pocilloporidae; genus Pocillopora; species Pocillopora verrucosa. Next base: position 8,008,300 of record NC_089314.1, read on the forward strand.
GAAGCTGTTTACATTGATTATACATTCTCTATTGTTCTGAGGGCTTCTTAAAATGTTTATGATAAGTAGCATCATCATTGTCATTGTTATTATGCAAAATCAGATCAATCCTTGCACTCATAGATCTCAATATAAATATCAAATCTACTTACTGTCTCTGATACATTTTATATGAATTTATTTTTATCAAACAATATGTGACCCTCCATGGGAAAACAGACACTAACGCTTTTCCATTTAAACTGCGAAACCGTTTACTATCCATTTAAACAGTTCATGAAAATGTTTTTGCTTTGAGATAACTATCCGTTGTCGCTTGGAAAGTTTTTCTGCAAAAGATCTCAACTTAACCACAACCGTTTAATTTTAATTTTTAGCACTCTGTTTGCTGATTTTGGTCAGCCATTTCTCAGTTTAAGCCATCTGTTTTTGGGCTTTGGTCAACTGTTTTACGTTTCGAGCTAACCATTTTTATTTTTGGTAAACCATTTAACAGTTTGAGCTATCTGTTTTTTGGACTTTAGTAAACTGTTTAACATTTTGTGCTATTGGTTTTTATTTTTGGTCAACTGTCAGCAGTTATGGAAACCGTTTAAATGCTTGAGTTAGCCGTTTAGTATCCATTTAAAACTGTTTTTCTAGACTGTTTAATGGAAAAGCGTTAGTGTCTGTTTACCCATGGAGGGTCACATATTCCCAAAGGCCCAGTTTAGATGCCAAACTTCAGCGAGCCGAATCAAACTCAACAAATTAAGTTCATGTGAAGCATGTTGTCTGAATCAATTCAGAATGGCTGATTTAATTTAGATTGGCTCAGTCAATTAATCCTGGTTTAAGACGGTTTGCATTCTTCTTCTTCTTCCTATTCTTTTTGCACTGTTTTCCAGCATTTTGAACAGGTGAGAGGCTCTTGCTCGCAGATTGCTGCTGCAATCCATGACATCTGCCATGTTTACAATTGTTTGCAAAACCAATGACTGACTATTAATTTTCTTCAATTAATTAATTTTGGCTGAGTGAAGTTCAGTGTTTGAATCAATTCAGCCAGGATTAACTGATGTAGGCCAGTCTATTGCAGAATTTGATTTGGCGCAGCTGAAGTACAGCGTCTGAACCAGGCCTAATTAATTATTTTTTCTTCCATTCACCTTTCTTCAAGATGAAGTCTTTATGTTGTGAGGTAGATTACTTTTTGGTTTCTCCAGGTTACTGATCACCATATAAGCTTGAAATTTACTTGACTATACTTTATGCATGACAAATTAAGATATTCCTTTATATACAGTTGCAGTACTGATCACTTCTGTTGTACTCTATGTAGCTGGATGAAAACAGTAATAGACATGGTGGAGAATTAGTTGGTGAAGTTCTAAAGGTAAGTGATGATTATTATAGTAGGTTATGATGATCACAAGCCCTGGTGATGTTGTACATCCCAACTACCAGGGTTCATACATGCTGATTTGTAAAAAAGTCAACTTTTAAGATCCTAAGAAGAAAAGGTGACAAAAATGCAGACACTTTGGGCAAGGGTTATACAAAGATTGCAAGCAGTCTCTCCTGTTTGGCAAAATCTGTTAGGGATTCCAAAAAAAGGAGTTGAAAAAAGTCAGCAAAAAAAAGCAAAACAGCAAAAAATAATAGTTAGTGTGCTGCATGGAACTCATGCTAGCATCAATTTTTTTTGTTCACTGATTTTTTTTATTTTCATGAAGAACAAGATGTAGTCTTGGGTTACAGTTTGAATTTTTCTTTTTTATCTTTTTTGCATAGTGAAGTTGTAGGGTATGTAATACTTAGGCTGGCATAAAATAACCTGTGGTGATACACAGACATAAATCTATAACCTGGACATCACTTTTGAAAGTTCATATCTGAGGTTGAAGGAAACAGGACTTCTTTGTATTACAACAAAATAGTTTATTGGATTTGATAACTGAATTGATTGATAACTTATTTGATACTTTCAAAGTCATTTATAACAGCTTTAGTTACCTGCAGATGAGTTGAAAAATCTATTCACTCACAGTTAGTTGATTATGTTCTGCTAACAAGATGCATTGTTCAGGATAAATGTGTAATTTGTCATCTTTTTTGACAGGCTCATGGTGTCAAATATGTTTTTACACTCTGTGGTGGCCACATCTCGCCAATTTTAGTCTCATGTCAAAATCTAGGAATCCGTGTTGTTGACACACGGCATGAGGTAGGGTGGTTAAATGGTCATATTTTTGCTTGGAACAATCAGTGACAGATTACATGACATAAGGAATTCTAGCTGGTCTTCCATGAAATATGATGCTATGACAGCCCTCAAAATCAAGGAATGTTTAATTAACACCAAGTAACACTTTTAATTTGCCTTCCTTTTGTGATCAGGTGACAGCTGTGTTTGCAGCAGATGCAGTTGCCAGGTTATCAGGAGTTGTTGGTGTGGCTGCTGTTACTGCTGGTCCAGGTAAGTGTAGACTTTGTTTATCCCATTATTGTTGAAATTTTTTCTGTAAATTTTTTTTTTCTTTAAAATTGGAAAGTGAAATCTGTAGAAACAAAATGGAGTGCTAGATGTCTCTTCTCTTTCTATCTTGGATCCTTCTCACTCTCTCTTCAATCAAAGGGTATTTTCCATGCCTTTTGAACAAAGACCAGACATAGCCGATATTTCAGTCCAAAGGTATGTTTTGGCAAATGGATTATTTTATATCTATTTATTGTTATCATATCAGGTCTAACAAATACAGTGACAGCTGTGAAGAATGCTCAAATGGCAGAGTCTCCTGTGCTGTTGTTAGGTGGAGCTGCTGCTACACTTCTAAAGGTCTGTATTTTGTTTGAAATGATTACTTTAGATTTCTCTTTTGTGTAAGAGGGCTTTATAATAGGCTCATCTTGTCAGAATTTATTACTGTTTCTGTCGTTAGCCTGAAGTGACCAGGGATATTTGTTACACCCTTGCCTGGAAGGAATAGCAGTCACCTAGCTACCTCCTAAAATTTGGTGAATGACTGTCTTGTTTGAGAGAGAGCTTATATGACAGAGGGCTCATCTTGTCAGGGTTTATCTCTCAGTTTCAGCAGCCTGAATAGACGAGGAATATTAAAAACCCCCCTCCAAATCAGGGTTGCAGTCACATGATTACCCTCTAGGTGCTTGTTCATACTTCTTGTTTTCTAGAAGGTTAAAAATTCTCAGTTCTTATAAAGGATTTAGTTAATTTGCTTCTAATTTGGTTCTTTATAGTAGTCTATTAATAATTATCATCGCTTCTTCTTATTGAATTATTTCTTTTAGGGACGTGGAGCTCTACAGGACATTGATCAGATGAGTTTGTTCAAGTCTTTGTGCAAGTACTGTGCTACAGTTACAAGGTAATTGATTGCAAATATATGATTTTTATTTATATACAGTCATTTATTCATCACCTCAGGTGTTTATTACAAACCAACATAATGACCAGCTCCTAACTGGCTTGTCAGCGTAGTTGGTAGAGCACTGCACCAGTATTGCAGAGGTCATGGGTTCAAATCCCGTACAGACCTGAATTTTTTTCAAGCCTTATTTTAACTACTGTTTAAGTAGTGTAAGATATTCTTCTTTAGCCCAGACAAAGGAGGATAGATATCCTTGGCTATTTGTGCAAACTAGTCTCACATGTAGCTCTGGCCAGATAGGTTATTAAGCTCATAATTCCCTGCTTTTCATTTTTGATATCACTAATTGAAATGTCTGCAATAATTTTTGCCTATAGGGTAGCAGACATTGTTCCAATTCTACAAAAAGCCATTCAGATTGCACAGTCTGGAACACCTGGTAAATTCTGCTAGTGAGAAAGACTATTTATCCTGATTATAGTGAACAGCTGAAAGCAGTTTCTCTAAATATGAAAAAATTCCAGTTTATGTGAACTTTTGGCTGCATCTAAGTGTATGAACAAGGTTAGGGTTAGAGATGTTCTGGATGTTCTGTATCCTTGGTGTGGTTTTGCAAACCATTTTAGATTACCTTTCTAGTCACCAGGTCAAAGTACGGTTTTCAGTTGAACCTCATTTGTTCCTAGTACTTTAAGATATCCTTGGTCATTTTGAAACTCATTTTAAATATATTAGTGCCTGCCTTTTGTGTAATTACTTGACAAAGTTCATGTGACATTTTTCCCCTGATTTGTAGGTCCTGTGTTTGTGGAGTTCCCCATTGACACCCTGTATCCCTATCCTACAGTCAAGAAAGAGTCTGGACTCAAGGTATTTAAATTCTTTTTCATTTCAAAGGACTTTCAGTGATTAAAATTCCACTTTGGGTCCAGTTGTTGAAGGGGCTGATAATACCATCCAACTGATAAATCACTATCCAGCAGATCAGGATAAGTTTTAACCCTTTAACTCCCAAGATCTCATTAGTAATTCTCCTTACTGTCTGCCATAAAGTTCTTGTGATGCTAGTTTGGAGAAATTGGTATTGGATCAACTTATAATCCCCTCACTGACATTTTTCTTTATTCTCATCTTTTGTATGCTTGATATTGTAAGGAGAAATTCTGTCTTGGTCACTCATGGCAGTTAAAGGGTTAACAAAAAGGACCACACTAACAGCCATGCAGGCCCAAGTTGTTCTAAGGTTGGATAATGCTATCCACTGGATAAAACTCTCTCTGTTAGATAACATTATACATTTTGCTATCACTTATCCACTCAATAGTGATCTGTTAGATAGCATTATCCACACTTTTTACAACTTGGTCCAGATGGAGATTTATCCAGCAAATAGTGTTGTCTACCCTTCAAACAACTGAATCCAGGGCAGTTAAATCAATAGTGCCCGGTAACTTACTATTAATATCTCGTAGAGGAGATTTTGAGATAGTGAAGTCATCTGAGCTACCAGCAGACATCTTAAATCATTTTTCAAAGTATATCTATCCACATACTGTTAAATTACCCATTGAACATGTTAAATGGGTATGTAGTTTTTATTATTACCAGTAACATTACAGCCAACCAAAATTTCCCATTACTTTTAGGAAGAAGTCAAGGGATTTTCTCAGCGCTTAGTTAATTGGTAAGTTGCTTACTGAGTCACAAGGCTTGGGTCACACCCTTGTTAAAGGTGTCTGGGTTTACCTCTTTTTCTGATCCACCTGCAATTTTACATTGGGTGGTAATGAGAATTTGCCTCTGTGACCCAGACCAAGGTTTATCAGGAATCATAGGTAGCCAGCTACCGGCACCTTATTGACAATGCTGTGCTGATATTTAAATTTGTGTATGATTGTGCTCACTTTCCTAAAGGTATATATCTAACCACCTTCATGGCTTGTTCGCTGGAGCCTGGGACCCACAACCAAAAGATCCATTACCTGTTGATATACCAATGCCTATTAAGTCACAGGGTAAGTGCCATTTAGATTTGACTTGATTTTAGCCAGTCATTGTATGACTGTATTATGAATCAGTTACAATTCTTATCAACAGATATGTGAACTCTCTTCTTTTTAGTTGATGAATGTGTGAGACTGGTTTCTAAGTCTACTAGACCAGTGATCATCCTAGGAAGTCAGTCTACATTGCCTCCAGTCCCAGCTGACAAACTAAGGAAAGCTTTGGAGGTGGGTTGTAAAGGCCTGTTCTGTTTATCAGCTTTTATCAGCAGAATATAATAAAGTTAAGAAGAAGTAATGATCTTTAAAATTAATGATCTTCTGTAAGCTACAACCTAAATTGTAGGAAGATTGCAGATATAGGAAGCCTCTGTCTGCTTTGGCCTGAAAATTGTTTCCTCCCCAAACATCCAAGTTTAATCCTTGAGATTCAAAGTAACAATTAAGAGTTAAAATGCTCAACTCTAAAGTAATTTCGTAGAACTTTTGGGCAAACCCCTTCACTGCACCAGGCTCCTACCAGTACATGTACTTTCTTGCAACTGAAAGTTTCCCTCTGCTCTCTGTATTTTTCAAAATTTAAGTGCCTGTAGCTCAGCAATATTGAAATTAGTTTTAAATACAGTGTTTGAATACAGCTGTTAGCTGGTGAAAGTCAACATCACAAGTTATTTTCGATTGTGATTTTGCTTGATAATTCTTACTGATCAGAAATATTCTAGGCAAGACCTGAAATGTTACTGACTACTTCTGGGAAAAAAAGCTTTCTATTTTATTCTGCATGAATATCACTTAGACCATCTGTTATAGCTTTATGTTTCATGTGTGCTTTTAATTAGTTGATACCAATTCATAATTTGGCAGTAGATTGATCAGTACAACTGATCTCATTTGCAAATTTATAATTTGACCTCGGTCTAGCTTTTACAAATTGCCCTACCTTCATGTTTGTTATTGTTATTGTTGTTGTTGTTGTCTGTTTTTGATGTTGATTTATTCTTATTTTGTTAACAGGAATTGGGTATCCCATGTTTCCTAGGAGGCATGGCCCGTGGTCTGTTGGGAAGAAATAGCAATCTCCATATAAGGCAAAGGAGGAGAGATGCTTTAAAAGAGGCTGATCTTGTTATTTTAGCAGGTGAAATAGTTAACACCTTATTCAATAGTATAGGGTCAAGATGCAAACACCTAATCAAAACCCCTTTCACTTCCAAGACCTAATTAGTAATTCTCCTTACTATCTGCCATACAATTCTTATGATGTTAGTTCAGAGAATTTGGTATTGGATCAACTAAGAATCCCATAATTGATATTCTTCTCTATTCTCATCACCTACCTGCTTGATATTGTATTGATATTGTAAGGAGAAATTCTGTCTTGGTCACTTGTGGTAGTGAAAGGGTTAAGATGTCCTTTTTGACAAATAAAACTAAATGATGTAGTTTAAAGTTCTTTTCAATTCTGGAAAAGTCAAGGCCAAAGAATTAAAGCAAGGTAGAGTGTAGATCATTTAGTCAGCTTTCAGAAACATGATCCACTTTCTTTTGAACACAGGTACAGTGTGTGACTTTAGGTTGTTGTATGGTAGAGTTTTGAACAGGAAGTCCAAAATAATTGCTGTGAATAGAAACAAGAGTCAACTTTTTAAGGTGGGTCATTTTCATAAGCCTAGTAAAATTTCATAAAACAAATATTAAAAACTTTAAAGAGGATCAGTACAAGATATTTTGAATGTTAACTAACTTTAACTAAAATTCATCACATTTTGTTGCTAATGACAGAATGGTCTAAGTAATGAACTGACTTTAAATCTCTATCTGCATTTAGAATTCAGACATGTTTTGGAAGCCCTCAGTTGCTGTTCAAGGTGGGGATTCAGAACTGTTACAATAAAAAAAAACTCACCGGACACTAACTTATAATGGAATGCAAAGCTATTTAAAAACTATTTATTATCAAAAAATGTCATGATGATTATTTGTCAGCATCTAATCTGCCTGATATCATAAAGATTACACATTAGAGTGTGTAGTTCTACTCACAGGTGAGATTTATAACTATTACAACTGCATTTATTAATTTTTGTTCCCTTTAATTAGGTGATAGTGAAATGGTTGCATCATAAAATAACTGATTACCTTCCCCTGCCCTACTCCACCTCAGAATTTGCAATAGAAGTAATAATATCGAGACTACTTTTTGTGACAAGTTCTTGATTCCCTCTTTTCAAGCTGTCGAGGTGTCTTAGCCAAATGTTATTTGGTGCTGATGATGATTCCTTTGGTTTCAGGTGATCCTGCTACCTTGATGATTGAACTTTCTAAGGGCCTCAAAGGCTACATCTGTCCAACTGATTGGTTGGAAAAACTGAAGGAAAGAGACATTGATAAAGAGAAAGCAAACAGGTACCTTTCAATCATACCAGACTCCATTATGGAATATATTTTGTGAAAGCAAGTGGCTTTCAGAAAATTGAATTAAAGGGAATGCTATGCATGCCCTTTGGATGTTTGCAGAACATTAAAAAAGATTTCATGTTATTCCCCGGCCTCTAGCTTATGATGTCAAATTATCTCATGTTTTCCCATGGTTTAACACAGGTTATTTAATGTGATAAACCAAAAGAAAGTCTTGTCTCTTGCTAAGAAAAGTATGAGCTCAAATCTTAGGCATAAATATTTTGCATATTAACTAACAAGATTGCTCTATGTAAACAACAATCCAATTACAAGATTGCCAGATGAAAATTTTACTTATTACAATGAAGGAAGCTGATAAGGACCTCCAATTCCACATAGAATCACAGGATTTCATTCCTTTTTTTATAGTCTCTGCTGATGATTTTCATGTTTTTGCCAGTTATTGACCCTTCAACTCTCATGGGTCACCAAGACAGAATTTCTCCTTACAATATCAATACTGAAGATATCATGCAGACAATTGATAATAATAAAGACAACTATCAATTAAGGGTATCATTAGTTGATCCAAGACCAAATTCTCCAAACTAACATTACAAGAATTGTATGGCAAACAAGCAAAGAGAATTAATAGGTAGATCTTGGGAGTAAAAGAGTTAAGAGTATTTATCCTTTTCCTGAACAGTCTGAAGTCACAGGAATCTCTAAAGCAGCAATTGAACCCACTGAAGTTGTTGTTCAATCTGGAGCACATTATGTCCAATGACAGTATCATTGTAGCTGATGGAGGTGACTTTGTAGGCTCTGCTGCTTACATCCTGAGGTAAAACCAAATTTACCGTATTGTTTAGGAATGTTTGTGTCATTTTAATTCATGTACAAAGAAAATTTCTTTGTTTCATAGAGTTAACAACTGAGCATTTGGAAAAAGTAGTGGATTACTCGAGGAAAAACTCTCTCCCCAATGTTTCACTCATGAAATTGCTCCAAAGTTACTGTGTAATGAACATTTACATTTGATTTTTGAGGTGTGGATGGATGTGCACATTCTAAAATTTTTTCCAATGGTTTGAACTTAACTTCAACAACCCTACACTTGATATGGTGTATCATCAAACTTTTCTAATGGATCACAAGCAAAAGAAACCCTTTTTGAGACTCTACAACTAGGGAATAGTCATTTTTTACAGTTATTTATAACAATAGGTTATTTCTGGCAAACAACTGAGTGTAAGTTTACCCATCCAGTGATCTCTCAAACAACTGTGTACTTAAATGATCTGCAAGCTGTTCTTGTGACAGGTGATTTAGTGAAATGAAGAAAAGAGAAGCATCTCTCCTCCCTTTCAGTACTAAAGCTAGTGAAACAGTAACCTTGCTTCCTTATTTCAGGCCACGAGGTCCATTGACGTGGCTGGATCCAGGTGCGTTTGGGACTCTTGGGGTGGGTGGTGGCTTTGCCCTGGGGGCCAAGCTCTGCCGCCCAGATTCAGAGGTCTGGATTATTTATGGAGATGGTTCTCTGGGTTACAGTGTAGCAGAGTTTGATACTTTTACAAGGCACAAGGTTTGTTTGTTTTGTTCTGTTCATTTGTTTCCACAGAATTTACCAGCAATGTGCTGATTTGAACCTGGTGAAACATGGTAAAGACAGGTCCAACAAACTGGAGCTTTTATATGGCATAATGTCTTTGAGAAGTGCATGTTGTTTCTTTGACCTCTCCTGCTAACCATGACAAAATGCAGAGCATATCCCCTGTGATTTGGTGTCCTTATCTGGGAAAATGAAGAAATCAAACCATTTGCAGACGTCTTTGCAAGAAATCACTGACAATCTCCTCAATTACTTAAAGCTTTCAATGAAAATCCAATTTTGGCCTTAACTGTCACTCATTGCACAGGCAGTCTAAATGTGGCTTACCAGGTAGAAGTGAATGCTCAAAAAACTACATCATCAGTCAGTAAAATAGTGAATTCTTATTAAGGGTCTTTTTTTACAATTAACCCTAGCTTGTGATAAATATTGTTCTCTTGTTAAATTCTCAGACTCCTGTCATTGCCCTGGTTGGTAATGATGCATGTTGGTCTCAGATTGCTCGGGAGCAAGTACCAATGTTTGGTTCAAGTATAGGATGTGACCTGGAGGTAAGAAAAAGCTTGAGTCCATAGTCAAAGTTAGCATTGGGATTTGTTGAGAACATGCCTCTAGTCACTACCATCTTATCTTAATCCATGACCACTAAGGAGTGACCAGCATCTACTGTAGTAAGTTTTGCCCTTTACTTGTACAACTGAGACAAACACCAGGGTCATGAGCATGGTGGAAATGATAATCAACTGAAGAAACTCTTTATTGTTAGGCAAATCCTTCTCGTCAGTACTTCAGGAAGCTTATTGAGAACAGTAGGAGAATATACATACTGTGAGGGTGTAATAATGTAATTCTTTTGATGTCTCAACAGTTCACAGACTATCACAAAGTAGCTGAGGGATATGGAGGAAAAGGGTTTCTTCTCAGTAATCCATCCACTGAAGAGATCGACAAAACACTCTCCCAAGCACAAGAAGTAGCCAGGGATGGCACTGCTGTACTGATTAATGCTCTGATCGGGAAAACTGACTTCAGAGAGGGATCCATTTCAGTATGACATATTTCACTATGTCTTCTGGACAATTTTACATGAGAAGTAATTATATAATTAGACAAAAAAAATTAGATCTTTGTTGAGCTTTAGATTGTACTTTCTAGTGATTAAGGGGTTTTGGGAGAACAAGAGAAAAACGTATAAACCTCTTCATTAAGAGTTTCACCGACATCTCAATTAGATTATTAGACACATTAACAGACAGAAAATGTGGTCTATTGCTTTCAAAAAATAGCTTTAGGTCTATCAGTCAAATAGACGATAGTTTTTTGAGCATTCAGAGCAGGCACAGTGTCTCAGCTAATTAACAATAACAGTTAAAGACAGAAGAAATATTCACAAATAGTCATTCTTGCATGTATTTAATTTAGTACTTAAATAATTAAGAATAACATTTTAATTAGTAGTCAAGAAAAATATTTTTCTGGACACTGAATTTAGTTTGGTTTCAAAAAGTGGTTGGTCAAGTTACTGAAACAGAAGTGACAGAATTTTCAGTTTTAATGAGACTGGTCTACAATCACTGTTAAATTTTTTAGTTTAACAGATTGTATGTGTAATTTGTGTCATAAATTGTCCAGGCTAGGACTCAACTGATTGAGAAATAATCTAAAGCTAACAATTTGAACTACCTTCAGCTCAGAAAAACAACAATGGAGTGAGAAATTCATTTTACTAACATTGTGTGCCTTTTTTAAATCCTATTTTACACTGCAAAATGCTTCACCAGAGCACCCTCAGAAATTAGCATCAGTGTAATTCATGGTTCTGTGAAAAACCCCTTGTAGGTAATTTGGTTAAAGTCTGCTCATAAATATATAATTATTTCAAGTACATTTAATATCTAGTTAAAAAAAATTACAATAAAATCACTATTAGTAAGAGGGAAAAATTGCAAATCTGTGCATTTATCTTAAAGTAAGTTTGATTACAATATAGAATGAAAAACACTCATGTAATAGTACATTGTTCATGAACCATTTTTAACTCAAATTTACCTAGAGATGAAACTAAAGATTTTTATCTTGAACCTCCAAGAAATAAGAATTGAAAGACAAAGAATATGAAAGGAAAACCTACAAGTGTTTAAAACCTCAACGTTCCCCATACATCACATGAAAAAACACTGAATGCAAATTACATTTGATTAAACTTTATACTTGGGTGATGCTGAGGGGGAGATCTGGCCCCACTGAGAAATATAAAAATATTGTGCTACCCACAAAATTCCTAGGAGAAATGAAAGTAATTTTTTTAGTCTGCAATTCCCATGCATTGCTGCAGTGACATCTTTGACTCCCTAATAACTAGTATCACCTTTCCCTACTTGAAAAATGTGTATATTTTCATTTTGGTAATCAGCTTTCTGAAGTGAACTCTACATTTTCTCAGCTCAATCCAACCAGTCTAAATCTGGGACAATCCTGAGTCTGTTACCACAAGTCCATAACTAATTGCAGTCAACAATGATGACTACATACTGCACATTATCGTCCTAGACAGTATTATTCATGAAATTATGATTTCACATTTCCCTGATTCTGACAAAATTGCAATGAACTTGCTTATCAACCAGGGTTTTGAAGCTGTCTTGTAGTCCTCTGACAATCTATACCTTGCAAACATGGAATATTTAATCCACATTGCCCTACCAGACTATCTAGTGCAAGCAAAATTTAACTCCACCACTGTTATCTCTTCTTCTTGGATGTAATTTTATGCAGATCAGCTTTAGACAGGCGTTGGACACCAGCTTTGAACTTTCCAACTGAAGCCTGCAGGCCTTTGGAAGAATTATCCACCCACCAACCCATTGGAGCCCTAAGAAACAAGAAAAAAGAGAAGTCACATTACACCCCCTCACTAAATCACGGTACATGTAGATCAAAGATTGCTCACAAACCTTGTAGAAGCACTTGACTTTTTATCTGGTTTCTTTTTGAAAATACCCATAGCATGTTCCTAAACAAGGTGGAAAACATAATACTGGCAGTTAAAACTTTCAGTAACTTATGTATCAGTACAGCTTACAGTTGTACTGTTACACAATGCCCTTGTCATAACAAGGACCTCCACACCGGGTTGTTTCAAATTTTCCAAAGTGACAATGCCTGTTGATGTCCACAAATTGCTGATCCTTACATTATACAGGAAAAATATCACATTTAAACTTGGTGTCGATCTGACTCCCCAAGAGTTCTCTGTGGCCCAATGGTAAAGCATTGGTACACACCACTCCCAATTCTGGGGTATGTTTCCTCTTGGGGAAATGAATTTCCTTTTCCTCGTCCCACAATTGTAACAAGATGAATGACATCTTTCTATGTTGAACTTTACCATTAAATCATAGTTTTTATACTTGATTGTGACTGTCCGAACAAGTACATACCCTTTCCCTTTGTTCTTGCTCTCTCTCCTTTCTCCTCTTAATCTGACGCATCAACATTGGATATGGCATTTTCTGACCTTTTGGTGCCTATGGATGTTGTAAGCACTGATTTAACCCTTTACATCCTAAAATCAGTTTGAATATTCTCCATACTGTTCTTTATACATTTCCTAAGGTGCTGGCAAGGAGAATTTGTTTGCCAATCAAACATTTCCTTCCCTGGTGACCATTTCCTTTATTCTCATGACCTTAAGGAGTGATTCAGGACTGATATTGTAGGGAGAAATTAGAGGATAGTCACTCTTGGGGTTTAAAGGGTTACGTGAATCGCATAACTATGCATGTATATACAATTCTTTTTTTTTTCACAGCAGGCTTACCCCAAAATGAGTGCTCCTTTATTAATATAGAATTAGAAATCTAATGAACACACTATAAATTATTGTAATCATTTAAGTCAATGGTAAGAATCAAATTACTAGATTTGAAGTACATCATAAGATGGATTTTCCACCTACCTTTCCACCAAGTGACTGAGCTTTCCAGTCTTCATATTTCTTTCTGTCTTTTCTACTGAGACCTGTCACACCTACAACAAATAATTTGTTAGGGAACACATTAAAAACAAGACTAAAACCTACCCTGATGAAGATAACAAAAGAGCATGTTGAAGCCCTATTTCACCCACACAGCTTTGCTCACTAGCCCTTTTTACTTCTTGAATGACACACTGTTCTGGGTGGCCATTATTTCCCATCTGACAACTTTAAAAAAAAGCTACTCCTGTTTTGCATTCTGGCTGACAATGGGCCTCTGAATGCACTGCAAAAATACATACTTGATACCATTAATTATCAACAGGAGAAAATCCTAAGAAAGACCAGCATCTACTTTCTCCTTACCATATCACCCCAGAATCCCACATTAAGGTCACAAGAAACAGTAAAGTGATCACCAAGTAAAGAAGCTTTTAATTGCTAAACAAATTCGCCTTGTTAGCTTTGTACTACAATTTTTTCTAAGCATTAAAATAATGGTATAAATACAGTCAATTTGTTGATAAAGAAAAAAATGTCTCACCAAATTCTCTAACTTCCCTTGCAATAGACTTAAATTCAAACTCATCAAGGTCTTCCCTATATTTGAAAAATGCTACAATTAGAAACAATAATTTCCCTCAAAGTCCTTTCACAAAAACCTGTGATCTGACCAGTCTATCCTCAAAAGGCACCTACCCTCTCATTTAAAAACCAACTTTAAAATCTATATTTACCTTGTTGACTTGCTTTTAATTTCTATCTGTTTTCTTTTCCCCTGTAAAGAAATTAGAACCTGGGCTTGCAAGAACTGGTATTATATTAATTAAAAAAACTTAATATAAAAAAGTAATTTTTAAAGATTTCAATGACAAATAATAGCCTTTAATTGTCAATCTTCTGTCAATACTATGTTATGGTAAAAGTGGTTAAGTTTAAAGGATAGCCACAACTTTTACATTCAAAAGTGTTTACTTCTAGGAACACCTTAGCTAGGAACTTTAGGTCAAAGAGTGAATTCAAATAAAATTTCTAACTTGACCAGCTGATGAGGGCAGAGAGGGAGTTTGTTGTTGAACCAGATTGCACCATTAAGGGGTGTATTTTATTATTAACAGTGTAGTGACTAATGAATTGATCCTCACAGACATGTACAGGGTAAAAATTACATTGTAGAAAATGAACCTGAAACAAATCCAAGCTTTCATAAGGCTTGCACCCATCCCTCCTAGAAAACAGATGAGCATTACCACTAAGAAGCCAAAAAGTTGTGAACTAAGTACATTAAAAATATGGAGGAGCTACATGTATTAAAAAGAAACAGAAGAAACCAAGAAATAACTCAATTAGTGAAAAAAAAGTCCAGTGGAACTTTCTCTGCCACATTGTTCTACAAGAACTTCATGATACTCTTGGAACATACTGGTGGTAAACTTTTCTTCTTTTTTAACTGCTTCCCTGGTTCAACGAACTCAATCACTTTTGGAAGAGGACGATTGGCCTTCTTTTCAGTCCAGGAACCTTGCAAAAGAAAACAATATTCACAAATTTACACTTGGAGTTAAGAGGAATTCCCCCTCAATAAAATAGGAATAAATGAAAGCATGGGAAATTGATTATAACTTTTTAATGGAACATAAACACTGGACCACACACAACATACATGTAGCAAAGTTGTATAATAAGTTTTATTAGGTATGGAAATTATGAAGATTGGAGCAAAAATAGCAAACTTTTACAGAGATTTCAAACCTGAAGAGGATTTGGCTGATTGTAATCAAATCAAAGTTTTGATAATACAATTCTGTGCAACCTCACGTATTTTAAAAAAATAACCTCTTAAAAAACATATATTACACATATTTCCATTTTCTGAAGCTGAGATATTGTTATATATATATATATTTATACACACATAAGTATATAAGTTAAAGAATTAAAGAGGACATATCAATTCCCTGTGACTCTGAGTTTCGTGCCTAAGCGCTCGTCAGACAGAACTAAAGTATTCAAAAGTTCTGTCTGATGAGCGCTTAGGCGCGAAACTCAGAGTCACAGAGAATCGATGCATCCTCTTTAATTCTTTAACTTATGTATACTTAGCTCTGCTACCACAGCATTGAGCACTTTATGCCAAGGTAGACTCTACCCTCACATTCATTTATATATATATATATATATATATATATATATATATATATATATATATATATGATTGTATACATGGAAAGACTGTGTTTTTATTTTTCCATTGTACAATGCTCGATATGTATAAGTAGAGTGAGATATATACTGAGAGGGAAAAAACGAAGAGACTAAACTTTCATCCTTACAAGCCTATTTTGTGATTCCTGACCCATCAGGGGATTTTATTGTCAAGAATAACTGTAACCATCATTTAATTTTTACTTTACAAATTTGCATAATAGGCATGGCAGTAAATTATTCTGCTTTGCTCAATTGTTACGCAGTAACGCTTTGTTTCTGTATTTTGTAGCATATAGTTATATAACACAATTGAACACTTTGTTTTTCCTCTATCTCAAGATATACATATTTATATACACACACACACATGTATTTCCATTTTCTGAGACTAGGATATTGTCATTTAAAGGCCAATTTCCCAATTAATTTCAAATTTGTAGAGTGTAATCCATAGAATGATTAAAAATAACTTTGTTTATACAACACCTGAGAGCCCACCTACTGATGTGGAGATGCAAGACTTATTAAATTCCTGGGTATCATCTCCTTTCCTTTTCAGCAACTTCTTTTGGGTACATTTCTCAGGAATCTGTAATTATTGTAATAAATAAGTATTAACCCAAAGCTGCATTGTTATGATATTTTTTTCATTTAAATGGCACTGAGACTGATAAGTTGAATAACAAGCAATATTTGCTGTTTTGCAAGAAAGCAATACAAGTACAGGGTTGGACAGCTTTTTCCTGTTTGGCTCACATCAAATGCAACTGGCTCTATTTACACCAGCTTTTTAAGATTCACTGCGTTGTGGTGGCGGGAAAAAGAATAATATTTGCCCAATTTAGGCCAAACTACTAGTCATAAACAAAGGAAATTTCAGCTCATTAATTGACAATTACAAAATTGACATCTTTCAAGTTTGATTCTCTCTGTTATCTAAGCTTGAGTTTTCATGTCCCAAATTTACCTAATAAGCAGCCACTAACATTGATAACCAAGATGGCTTGCCATCCTCAGATTCCATGCAACACCAAAAATAATATAAAAACCCTTTCAAAAATAAATCCAAGCTTGTAGTATTGAGATTGTGGAATCACACCAGCCCAGTTCACCAAGATATACAAAGAGGCCCTTAATTCTTTAATTCTTAGAAGTGAGTAACATGTTGCTTCTCCCTATAATATCCAATCTAAACATTATCCACCAAACAGGTGATGACAATACTCAAACTTATCAAGTAGAAGTGTTTATCTTTAACTAACACCAAATTCTCATAACTAGCTCACAAGGATATATGTAGCAGCTAGATGGGAGAATTAACAATCAGATATTGGGATTTAAAGTGTGAAAATATCTAAATATAATATGTTGCATGTACAAGTCACAGAGTGTTTTAAGATGAAATTAATCACTCCATTGCCTGCCTCAAACTGACCTCAACAATGTTGTGAACATGATTCAGGATTGTTGCTTAACCACTAAGTAAGTATAAAGCTTTTATTAAACCAACCTGTTCCATAATCGAGATATGTCCTACTTCCTCAAGCTTCTAATCTTGATCTTTGCCAGGCATTCAATTACCTGATAACAAAACAATATATTAATTACTAGCAAAAGAACTTACTTTCAATTAATCAATTATATCTACTTTACTGCTGACAGCACCCATGCACAAGATGGGCTTGGGATTGTGTACTTTGATTTCATTTGAGAAAAGATTTTGTGGAATAGACTTAAAAAGTTTGCGATTGCGAGTCAAAAAAGCACCAAAAAAGACAGTCAAAACAAAGAAAACATAAACCTATTTTGTAGGATTATTGTACTACAAACACAGTTGGCTATCTTTCCCAGCACTCAAAAAAAAAAAGCCACTCTTAATTCTTATTAAAGTGAAATCATATTGCTTTATAATTAATCTGCTATTGACCAAGCTTGTTCAGTCAAAATGACTCAATTTTAGCCTTGTTCTTCTTGTGCATTTTGATGAACTTCAACTTTGCCTTGATCCAGAAGAGCGAAACCTTTTTCTATAGAAGAAATCCTTTATTGACTGAGCTTGTTCAGTCATCATGGCTGAATAAAGCATCTTTCCTTTTTGCATTTCTATGGACCTACAATCAGCATCAACAGTAGCTGACACATATTTGAAGAGTTCTGTTAATGTGTAAAATAATACTCCTGTTTCTACAACACTCTAAATCATTGACAAGTCCCTCTACCCTATTCAATGTTGCCTGTATGTAGCTGTATGAAGTAAATGAAATCATGATATAAAATTGTTTAGGGGGAAAGGGGTAAATAGGTTAACTTAAAAAGGGCAAAGGAGATAAAATTGAAGTAATAGGGGGTTGCAAAGGTCACTGTGGCAATGATTTTGTTGCAAATTGTAGAACTCAATATTCAGCCATCTTGACCTCTTGCTTGGTCATTGACATGTGCTGATCATGCAATTACTCACTCTAGCAACGATCTAATGGTTAATTTTATGTTTATTTACTTTTCAAGTGTTCATGAAGCATCATCATGTGCATGTAATAGGTAAGTTTGCTGTCCTTTTTTTGTCAGAAGTTCTGACTTTTTTTCCATGGCTTCTGTGCAATTCTCTGATCTATTAATAACCTTTGGCACAAGTGGGACCAATATGTTACCAGCATTTTTTATGTTGTGAAGGTTTCTTTTGTTTGATTAGACATACGTCCTGGTAAAAGTAATGTAAAATGGTATATGTACCAATTCATCAACAATCAAGGAGAAAATCAGGCTTAATGCTTACAGAGCGAACGTCCACCATTTACCTTCGAGAGCGCTGGGACAGAAATGTCTTTTATCCGTGCTTATCATCGTTACTTGAGTATATTGTTAAATCGACAACTGTTTGTTGCACACTTTTTAATCTCAAATTACACAATTGTTTGCCTTGAAGGATACAAATTCGTTGTATAATCGTTATTTTAGTAAGCGGTCATGTCTTAGCTTGATCGACTCTTTGTCTCATCTTTGTCGAATTAGGTTCAGCTTCGATTATTAATCTTCTTCAGGCGCCGTTAACCGTCACTCTGGTTTACGGGATTTAACAACTCTTAAAATAGTCCCAACACCTCTTTAGTGACACGGCTTTAGTGACGACTCGCTTTGAATTGTTTTTAGTCGCTGAAAGCGTTACAATCACTGGGT
This sequence comes from Pocillopora verrucosa, assembly GCF_036669915.1. Lineage (NCBI taxonomy): Eukaryota > Metazoa > Cnidaria > Anthozoa > Scleractinia > Pocilloporidae > Pocillopora > Pocillopora verrucosa. Next base: position 8,027,047 of record NC_089314.1, read on the forward strand.
TACCACGCTGAACTTGCAAGCTAGAAAGACACACCAAAAAGCGTGGCTTGTGGTTTGATAATTTTAGTTTAACGACGAGATTTTCATAATCATGCATCGCAAAGAAGGGATGGATATAATACTTCGTTTAAATCCAAGACGTTCTGTTCGTAATTACCTTACCTCAAAATCCTGTAAACCGACAAAACAACTTTACTGCAGCCATATTGAACGGGAAGTGAGGAATCTGGCGCCAACTTCGTTTCCACTTCCCACGCGGTTGGATTACCGTTCGTCCGTTCATGTTTCCTCCTAATCTGTGGTTAATGGTCTCCTGCCATTGATAACATCTTAACAGTTTCGAAATTATTCTATTCACTGTTGTTACTATTTCATCATAGTACATTGCATGCCAAACAAACTGATAATATGTCTGCATTTCTAACATTTAGGGATTTAGACGGCCAGGCGCTGTTACCTCACTTACCTGGAGTATCCCGCCTCCATGTAAACAGGCCCTAAATATAGTACCTTATAGATTGCCTAAAGGGATTACCTACTCCTAAGAACATGCAAAGTATGGCAGACACTAACACCCATGAAAATAGAAATCCCACAACTAGCACTCAATTAACACCACCAGAGGTTGATGTGAAAGTTTCAGAGAACCAAGATCTCTCGCAGGAGCCAAAGCCTTGTTCTTCTGCTGATAGTAAAGGACTTTAAATTACTGGGCTGTTTGACTTTTCTTGAGGGTCTTGAGAAGAGTTATCACAATACTCCTGGTTATGTATGCTTAAGAGATATCGGTCACAGCAAGAAGAAAATGATGGTTGCTGTGATTAAAAGCGAAGAGGGCTCCAGCACTACAGGGAATTCGCTGATAAGCGTCCTAAACGTCGCGGTCCTAGAGCTGTCTGTGGGTAACTGTGCCAGTGGAAACCACCTTTGAAGAACTCAACCAGTCTGATAGTGAAGCTACTCAGATATGGCGTATTTCTGAGTTGGCCTGAGGTTGTTATGACAAAAAATGACGTGCTGAACTGCTCGAATGTGTTTCTGAAACTACAGAATGTGAAGGGGAAGGTAATGAACAATATTACTACTTTAGATTATTAAGATCTGTAAAGGACCTTGTTTTGCAGTCTGTCTGTATGACTGTCTAAATATTTGACTTTCTATTTGCCTGTAGTGTCTGTAAGTCTGTTTTTCTGTCCTTTACACATGCTAGGATACGTTTGACAGCTGAATTAGGCAGTCTAGCATAGTTATCAATGATAGGGGTGACATTTTGGGCACAGAGGTAACAGAACAGTTGAAATGACACGTTTAATTGGGGTATGTTTTTTTTTAGGGAGGGAGGAAGATAGAGAGGAACAGAGGAAGATAAAGAGGGAGGGAGGAAGGTAGTGAGGGAGGGTGGAAGGTACACAGGAAGGGAGAAAGGTACAGGGAGAGGAAGGGAGGTGAGTTGAGAGGGAGGAAGGTATAGAGAAAGGGAGGAAGGTATAGAGGGAGGAAGTGAGGTGAGTAGACAAAGAATGTGAAAGGAAAACCTACAAGTGTTTAAAACCCTCTACGTTCTCTATACATCGCATGAAAAAACACTGACTACAAATTACATTTGATTTAACTTTATACTTGGGTGATGCTGACATGTGATGCTGAGGGGGAGATCTGGCTCTGCTAAGGAATATAGAAATATTGTGCTACTCACAAAATTCCTAGGAGAAATGAAAGTAATTTTTTTAGTCTGCAATTTCCCATCATTGCTGCTGTGACATCTTTGACTCCCTAATAACTAGTATCACCTTTCCCTACTTGAAAAATGTGTATATTCTCATTTCAGTAATCAGCTTTCTGAAGTGAACCCTACATTTTCTCAGCTTAATCCAACCAGTCTAAATCTGGGACAATCCTGAGTCTGTTACCACAAGTCCATAACTAATTACAGTCAACAATGATGACTACATACTGCACATTATTGTCCTAGACAGTGTTATTCATGGAATTGTGATTTCACATTTCCCTGATTCTGACAAAATTGCAAAGAACTTGCTTATCAACCAGGGTTTTGAAGCTGTCTTGTAGACAGAGGAAGGGAGGTGAGTTGAGAGGGAGGAAGGTATAGAGAAAGGGAGGAAGGTATAGAGGGAGGAAGTGAGGTGAGTAGAAAGGAAGGAAGGTATAGAGAAAGGGAGGAAGAGAGGAAGTTATAGAGGGAGGAAGGAAGGTGAGTAGAGAGGAAAGAAGGTACAAAGAAAGGGAAGAAGGTATAGAGGTAGGAAGGGAGGTGAGTAGAGAGGGAGGAAGGTATAGACGAAGGGAAGAAGGTATAGATGGAGTAAGGGAGGTGAGTAGAGAGGGAGGGAGGTATAGAGGGAGGAGGGGAGGCGAGTAGAGAGGGAGGGAGGTATAGAGGAAGGGAAGAAGGTGAGTAGAGAGGGAGGGAGGTATAGAGGGTGGATGGGAGGAAGGGAGGAAGGTATAAGGGGAAGAAGGGAAGTGAGTAGAGAGGGAGGGAGGTATAGACGGAGGAAGGGAGGTGAGTAGAGAGGGAGGAAGGTATAGAGGGAGGAAGGGAGGTGAGTAAAAAGGGAGGAAGGTATAGAGGGAGGAAGGGAGGTGAGTAGAGAGGGAGGGAGGTATAGAGGGAGGACGGGAGGAAGGGAGGAAGGTATAGGGGGAAGAAGGGAGGTGAGTAGAGAGGGAGGGAGGTATAGCGGGAGGAAGGGAGGTGAGTAGAGAGGAGGGAGGTATAGAGGGAGGACGGGAGGAAGGTATAGGGGGAAGAAGGGAGGTGAGTAGAGAGGGAGGAAGGTATAGAGGGGAGAAGGAAGACAAAGAGGGAGGGAGGGAGGAAAAAAAAGAGGGGGGTGGAAAGTAAGTAGGGAGGCAGGAAGGGAAGAAGGAAGGTAAAGAGGGAGAGAGGGAAGTTGATGGAGAGGGAGGAGGGTAGAGAGGAAGGAAGGAAGGAAGGTGAAATAGTGGGAGGAATGATGAATAGGGCTAGTAAATGGGGTTGGTCAGAGGGACAAAGGAACAGAGCGATGAAAATTTTTTTTTTAAAAACTGCCTTTTATCCTGTAAAAGTTTTCATTAAATTTAGCCCTCGATTTACTTCGTTTCATTAGCATCACATTGGATAAAAATCCTTATTATGGTAACTCAAGGACAAATTAAAAGAAAGGCTTGGAGCTAGGAAACGTAGTTCATGACCTCGTCGTCCAAGATAGTTGTCGGCCATGAGCGAATGAGTAGGTTAGAGTTAAACAATGAACCTGGATAGCTTTCAAAGTGGTTTGTTTTGAAGAAGGTCGTTTTCCTTATCTTATCATTTGTACAAACCAATTCTGATAAAATAAAAATTTCAAAAAACTTAAAATTCGGTTTTTTCGGGCCCCAAAGAGCTCTCATGTTGTCTTCTGAGGTGTCCCGTAGACTGGTAACGAATAAGCGGGCGATGACGTACAAAACTGTAAAAACTCTCAGTTGACACTGACAAATCTTTCACATCTCTCGTAATTTTGTTTAAGTCAGCGTTGAAATACGCTTGAATAATGTCCGGTAGCGATGTCTACCTGCCTTCAGCAAGCTTTACCGAGAGTTGTGATACATCGTACGCAAGTAGTAAAGAAGAAATGGAAGTTGCGAGTACGGTTCAGCCTTACGTAGGAGAACCGCGTGCATCAAACGAAGATTTCGACGAAGGCTGACAAAGAAGGTTTCTCGCCTGCGGTGTTTAGGTCAAGATTAGGACAAAAAGATTCCCGTTACTGAATGTTTAGTTTGCTGCGTTTGTGTTTTGTTCTCTATGGCGAAATCTATGTTAAGAATAGGTAGCTGTGTTTTCGTAACATTTTATTCCTTTGCACTATGAGCAGCGAAGGTTGCCCTCAGTCAGTGCTCCAGAGTTTCGTAGCAGTAGACCAAAAGCTAACTTTTGACGAAAGAATCAGCTGTATCACGAGGCTATCGTCGCGTCGGTCAAACCGAACGGAAAACGAGTGAGTTTATAGTCATCTGATTCAAGTTAATCTCAAATAGGGATTTTAAGAGAGAAAAACTTCTTTAGTTTAGGCATTGCAGTATTGCAGTGGTGCATCACTAGTGACATCAGTATTATAAATGAATATTTCGTACGCGTCGACTTTCACACAGCACTTGGATTCGCTACCATCTAATTCAATAAAATTTGTGTTTCTTTATTTATCTCGTTGCAGTGCTGTTATTACAATAACATTGCTACTGTTGCTTCTTTTAGTTTCTTGAGGGCAGGGCGGAATTGATGGCTTGTGGGATGGATTTTCGGAAACCTAGGTTAGGAGAATACACGGCCGTTTCGAGCTTGTGATTATGCCAGTATCCACCGGAGGTTTCGCACTGTTCACGCAACAGGATATAGATCAGCTCAGGAAAGGGCTTAAACTTCATTACAAATAATGTATTTCTGTTATTGAAATACGACGGAAACTACAATTGGTAGGATTTTCCTATGATGAGAAAAGCGCAAATGTAGTCATGTGGAAAGACAAGGAGTATGAGTACATCTCAAGCGCAAGAAATAAACAACAATAAGGATCGGAGCTCACCATTCTTCGCTTGCGAAATGTCATCCGAAAAGAATGTTGAACAATCCTGTACGGTGTGGGAACAGGCCCCTTAATCAGTATTCTTTTTTAGCTGAACTAAACTAAAGACTTATCTTCCCCTGATTTGACTAATGATATGTGTTCGTAACAGGGGTCTTTGAGGCCGGTTCGGAGCCTAAGGCAGACGACATTGAAGAGTAAAATCTCCTCGATGTCGACGATCGATCGTCGAACGCGTCCATTTTGGCCATACAGCTACATCCTTTGGAAAGTAATGTATAAAAATACCCGGTATATGTGTATTATTCTTGTAGCTAACATCATTTGGCGCTCTGGCCACGCAATACGTTCGTCCTTTCTTCTAGATTTCTCCTTTCTCCACCAAAGTTGCAGACGTGTCTTCACAGTTTTCTACGTCACAGCTGTGTAACATGATCGTTTTGGCAGCGTGCTTAACGGCCGGGAGACACTTTTCGGCCAGCAAATCGTAATTTCAATGCACAAAAAATGGTCAAGGAGCATTCAATAGGCGCTAAGGTCGATTATTTCCAATTTTAAATACAGCTATTGCCCAGAAAATGCAAAAAAAAAAAACTTTCGTGTCGTAGGCACTTTAATGAAGACAATAAAGGGTTGGCAAAAAAGGCTTTCAGTATGTTAAGGGCTTGGAAACAAAAGAAAAAAGAAGGCTCAATGCCATGTGTCATGATTTTGTGGGATGCAAACTTCTTGCAAAAGACTTTTCTTGCGATAAGAGTATAGGGAATGGCTCTCTTTATTCTTGAATTGGAAAAGTGAAGGCCTTTTAATATTAATTCATGTGCCGTACAACCCCCGCCTTCAATCAATCTAATACTCCATGTAGCATCTGTATCAACAAACATCCATGGCGGCATCCATTTGTAGCATCTGAAGGGAGTCATAATCGGTCAGTCACATTACATTGTCATAGAAGTGATTCCTGATTGTCTATAGATTACACCAGAAGCTTGAAAATTACTTTTACTTTTGCGTAGTGGTCTTCGTTCGGCATCCCTGATGCTTTCGATGGATAAAAGCTCAAATAAGGTCAACAACGCATTTTATTGCTTTTTCTTTTTTCATTGTTTGTTTTCCTTGTGGGGCTAAAGCAACTGTGTCTTTTCGGGAGGCAACATTGTCTCCGACTCAATAATCTCCCTATATTTTAAAGGAAATTAAAACCATTGTATTTTTTTTCTCTGAGAAAATTCTTATGTTGATTCACATGTTGACCAAAAGTAAAAAATACAAGCGAAGGGAAAACAGAAATAAATTAAACTCAACGGGCTAGAATTCTCGTGAAAAAAATCGATGTTCTTTTTACTATAAGTGTCTTAAGGATAACGCTATTGTTATTGGCACAGCAAGGTTTTGCATCACAAGGTGTTTTTATGGAAAGACCCGCTGAGACTTAACAAAAACCATAGCAATAGTTATAATTAAGCTTAATCCTGAATCTGGAATTAAGACTGCCAAGTGTTTGGAAGTATTTCGATAGAATAAACCAACTGAGACTTAACAAAACCATATACCGCAACATTGTCTCCGACTCCGTTGCATTTTTTTTCCTCTGAGAAAATTCTTATGTTGATCCACATGTTGACCAAAAAAAAAAATACAAAAGAAAGGAAAACAGAAACAAATCGAGACCCAAAGGGCTAGAATTCTCTTGAAAAAATCAATTTTCTTTTTATTCTAAGTGTTTAGCTGTTTAAGTATAGAAAACTCGGTCTCGTCGCCATTGCCTTTCCATAAAAGCATAAGATACATGCTTTTGGAAACCATCTTTTCTTGAACAAATTTTCCTTCAAATGCGAATTACTAAGTCAGAGCGAGCGTATTATCTCACACATAAAAACTATTTATAAATCCATGTTGAGATATATGATTTTAGAAAATATCTTTGCTAAAAGGAATTTTCCTTACAATGCACATTACTCAGTCACAGCCAGTGTTTCATTGACACATGAAAATTATGTTTCAGTAATTAAACACCCATCTGAATTAGTTAGGTTGCTGGAAGGATCTTTCATCAGCTAATTAAATTTTGTTTAAAAAAAAATTGACCTTAATAAAGTAGTTCTCTCTGAGGCTATCCCTACCAAACGTTAAACAGTATTTTAGGAAAAGGATCTTTCTCTTTACAGGCGCAAAAATTTTTAACAAACTCCCAATAAACATTGTGAAGAGTGAAAAACATTCAGACGTGTTGCAGCCGAGCAAGACATTTCTTCTCTTCTTTTTTAGGCTCTTAATGTAGTTCTTAAATTCTATTGTTGTATGTTTATTAGTCTCTTTGAATATGATAGTTTATGAAAATTCTTCATACAAATTAATTTTTTAAGATACAGGGCTCCTATGGAGACCAGCCTTGGAGATGAATGGGCTACTTACCCTGTAAATTAAGTTTAACTTTACTTTACCTTACTCTCTAAATTTTTCCATAACTTAATTGAGAAAAGGAAATAGACAAAGAAGAGCAAATTAATATTTTATTACTTTTACATTTTTAATCCATGGCCTTGTTGATAAATGTATTAATTGTACGCTAACATTTTTACAAGTTACAGAAGTAGCCCAACCCTTGTCTAACCGTTGAGTTGTTTCGAGATTTTAACTAAAATGTTCTCCAAAAACTTCGTTCTCCTTTACATATTCTTTTCATACTGTTACTATTGTAACGGAAATTACTGTGAGCGTTTCAGGGAGTCCTTTGATTCCCTCTTATACAACCGTGTTCTGATCGGCCAGGTGATCAAGTCGTTGTTCACTCGCGGTGGAATTCTCTCCTGTGCTCACAGATGCTTGTCTCTTCCGTCATGTTCATCATACAACTACCAAATGTCAGAGTCCGCCCATGGCGTTTGTGAGTTAAACGGCGGAAAAGAGGGCGATCAGGAAAACTTGGTGGAAAAAGCTGGTTATGTTTTCGCACGGCGGAGAAAGGTAACTTAGCTGTGTTTGCCACCTTGGTTCATCCTTCTTAAAATCACTTCAGAATCGTTGCATTTTTATAAATAAAATACCTAAACGAAAGCAGAGAAGAGTGAAGTGAACGGGAGGGAAGGAGAGAGGAGTAAAAGAATCCAAAAAGGTCTTTGATAAGCTCGAGATAGGACTTGTTAGAGCTCGTAGGAGTTTAACCCTTCTGCGTTCTTTTTCATTTTCGCAGCCGCCACGCAGCTGCAAAGAGGCAAGACAGCTGATCAGTAAGCCTGCATCAGGCTATTTCTATATCCAAGACAACAACTGTCATGAGTTTAAAGTCTACTGCGACTTCACCTCAGAGCCCGGTTGGGCCTGGACTCTAGTTATGTCAGAAAGCTTACAGAACGTTGGCGAACCTTTTACCCGACGGGGTTTGTTCAAAAATGAGCCAATGAACCCAGACGTTCCCAACTGGGAAGCGTACAGGCTTCAATTAGACCGCATGAAAGGGTTGAGATCTGAGTCAACACACTGGCGAATAACTTGCAGTCTCAATCTTGCGAGCGTTGTCGACTATAGAGATTACGTTCGAGCAAAGTTTAAAGACTTCGACTTATTGACTCATAAGGATGGGGGTAGTAAAACTTGTGAACTCGTCGATTACATCGATGTCCATGGACACAACTGTAAAAACTGCACCGCAGTTTGGTATCAGGCCCGTGACTACATTTTAACCCACAAAAGCAATGAAACCCTCTGCGACTTTGCTGGAGCACCTGGGTCCATTCAAGTTGGCGTTCATAGCGAGCAAAATTTTGGTCGGTATGCATTTTACAATCCTAACTTCCGGTGCACATCAAATAACTCTGCCACAACCAACTACTGGTTTGGTTCACAAGTTTGAACTTTTTCTCATTGCTCTGACGAGAAAAAAAAACATGTAAATAAACTAGCTTGCTTATTATTTCATTTGAAAAAAAGTACTGAGACATCAGTGATGTAGAAGTTTTTCGTTTTTATGTCTTGTTGTTGTTGTTTTTCTATGCTTGTTGATACGATGATTAAAAATCAGAGTAAGTAGATTTCATAAGTTATGCAAAGTACTGCAAAAATTGTAATTATACAATTAGGTTACGAAATTCATATTATTAGAAGTAACGCTATTCCAATTCTAATATAACTAGTTGTATTGGTGACGGAAAGTAATCCGTATAGCATTGTATAATATAACTAACGTGGAGTAATAATTAGTATTGTAAGTAAGGTAACGAACTCAGTACCATTGCCTTGTGTCGTAGATAGCATTAGTTTTGTATTATTAGCTTCAAAAATATTGTTTCTTTCATTGGAGTATTAATAAACAATAAAAATTTAAAAGTTTGAAAAACTTAATATTTTATTAGGCCCAAGATAAGCCACAAAGCTTTGCATATCTGTTCTATTTGTTTGTTGAATATTGTGGTTTGATCGGCTATCATTTCCGACGTGACCATTTTTGAGAAAAATGAATTTCATGAGAATTATCAGAAATAAATAAAACAAATAGATGAAAAAGAACAGTTACTAACATACAATATGCATTAAGTTGCAGTATAGGGGACTTGAACATAAATATATGGAAAAAAAATGTCTCTAATTCCCTATCAAGCTTTTAAAGTATCATACACAAATGATAACATTCATATTTACCTTGTTGACGTACTCTTAGCTTCCAACTGTTTTTATTTCCCCTAGCAAAGCGGAAAAGAAGAACCCAGGCTTATAAGAAATAATAATCAACAGACATGCTACCCATGCAAGAGCTATTTTGTGAAACAGTCGGCAGCACCTAATATGGTAATTTTTTGTCTTTACCGCACCTTGAAGGCATCTGTGATCAGTTACTGAACAGAAGAACTGCAGCTTGGAATCTTAGGCTATAGCTTTAGCTGAAACCAGCTTTACTTTGAATAAAAATTCACGATGTCTCAAATGATTTTGAATAGTTTGTGTTGGTGTTTTTAAAAGTCTTTTGATAAAAGAACCTGCTGAGACTTTAGAACACTCTATGCAGTTATTAATTAACTGTGAAGATGGAATTATGACTGAACTGTGCTCGGAGGTGGACTTCGGTGCATCGATCCTCGATCATGTCTTTGCGCGTACACAACCTCTTTACCGTGGGTAGAAAACTGGGTCTCTTCGCAATTGCTCTTCCAAAAAGGCGTAAGATATATGCTTCTAGAAAGTCTCTTCAGCTGAAGAAATTTCCCTTCAAATGCTAATTTCTAAGTCAAAGCGAGCGTACTACCTCACGCGTAAAACTTACGTATAAGTCATGAGACTTTGTTGATGAAATACCCGTCTGTGATAATGATGTTGCGATAAACATTTTTCAAAGTGTTTGTAAAAACCAACTCACTGTAATGAAATAACTCTCTCTTAATTTCTCTTTAACTTAATTGAAAAAAGTAAATAGACAAAGAGAAGCAAATTAATATTTTATTGCTTTGACATTTTTAACTCATGACCTTGGTGATAAATGCATTGTACGCTAACATTTATACAAGTCAAACAAGTAGCCCAACTCTTGTCTGGCCGTTGAGTTTCTTCGAGATTTTAACAAAGATGTTGTCAAAAAGCACTGTTCTCCTTTACTTTCTCTTTTCTTACTATGGCTATGGTGACGAGTTTTACTGTGGGCGTTTCAGGGAGTCCTTTGACTCTCTCTTATACAACCGCGTTCTGATCGGCCAGGTGATCAAGTCGTTGTTCACTCGTGGTGGAATTCTCTCTTGTGCTCACAGATGCTTGTCTCTTCCGTCATGTTCATCATACAACTACCAAATGTCAGAGTCCGACCATGGCGTTTGTGAGTTAAACGGCGGAAAAGAGGGCGATCAGGAAAACTTGGTGGAAAAAGCTGGTTATGTTTTCGCACGGCAGAGGAAGGTAACGTAGCTGTGTTTTCCATCTCTGTTTATCCTTCTTTAAATAACTTCAGAATCATAGCATTTTCAAAAGTTAGGTACCTAAACGAAAGTAGAATGAATGGGAGAGAGAAAGAGTGGAGCACTCCTAAAACAACCTTTCAATGTTTGAAAGGCTCGATGGAGCTTGGACTTGTTAGAGCTCGTAGAAGTTTAGCCCTTCTGCATTCTGAGTTTTCTTTTTATTTTGGTAGGCACCACGCAGCTGCAGAGAGGCAAGACAACTGACCATTAACCCTGCATCAGGCTTTTTCTGTATCCATGACAACAACGGTGATATGTTTAAAGTCTACTGCGACTTCACCTGACAACCCGGTTGGGCCTGGACACTAGTTATGTCAGAAAGCTTACAGAACGTTGGGAAACCTTTTACCCGACAGGCTTTGTTCTCAAATGAGCCAATGAGCCCAGAGGTTCCCAACTGGGAGGCGTACAGGCTTCAATTAGATCGCATGAAAGGATTGAGATCTAAGTCAACATACTGGCGAATAACTTGCAGCTTCGATCCTGCGAGCGTTGTCGACTATAGATTACGTTCGAGCAAAGTTTAAAAACTTCGACTTGTTGACATATAAGGGTGCTAAAACTTTTGAACTCGTCGATTACATCAATGTCCATAGACACAGCTCTGAAAAGTGCACCGCGGTTTAGTATCAATCCGCTGGATACATTTTAGTCCACCGAAGCTATAAAAAGCATTGCGCATTTGGTAGAGCACCAGGGTCCATTCAAGATAATGACAGGTATAGCGAGCAAAATTTTGGTCGGTATGAAGTGTACAATCCTAACTTCTGCTGCACATCAAGTAGCTCTGCCACAAACAGCTATTGGTTTGGTTTAAGAGTTTGACCACTTTCTCACTGACTGACTGTATTTTCCAGTCTTCATATTTCTTTCTTACTTTTCTGATGAGACCTGTCACACCCAAAAAAACCCCTTTAATTTGAAACACAGCAAAGAAAAACGATAACCTGCTCTTACAAGAAAAAAAAAATGTAAATAAACTAGCTTGCTAATTATTGTATTTGAAAAAAAAGAGCGCTGTCATGTAAATGATGTAAATATCTTCTGTTTTGTTGTTGTTGTTGTTTTTTCTTACGCTGCCTAATGTAATAATTGAAATCTAGAGTAAGTAGCCTCCATAAATAATGCAAAGTAGTGCAAAGAGGGTAACTATTTAAGTAGCGTAACCTATCAGAAGTAACGTAATTTGAGGCATAATGTAATTGTAGTTGTTTTGTTGGTAACGCAACGTAATCAGTGGTATGGTATAACTAACGTAGAGTAATAAGTAGTATAACAAATATGCTTCAGTTTGTATTCTCTTTTGATAAATACGGGCAGGCATACCAGCTGGCTGACCTTGGGGGATAAAAATTTGTCGTTGGAACACTAAATCAAACGTGAATTTCGAAATGAACAACAAAGTACTTAATCATAATTCTTCTGATCAAGTGATTCTATCAATGACTGCGTTTGCAAAAACAAGAACTTTCGTGTGGGTCCAAATCCAGGTCATTAGACAAACTAAGCGCGCCCACCCATGGAAGTTAGACGAGGCTTCTACAATCTAAAAACTTATCGCTATAGCTAGCGCTTAAACCAAGATCACTTCGGAATTCGAATCCATTGAGTAAATTTATTCTAAATAAAAACTAATGACTAAATCAAACTGAGCTGATCAACTTACTGACTAACTAAACTAACTAAATACTTCATAACCATTGTATCGTAGATTGTATTAGTTTAGTATTGTCCGCTTTGTAAATATTGTATGTTGCTGTTATTGGAAGTATGGTGATATCAATAAATTAATGTAAAAAAAAAAATTTCTTTTAGCCCAAGTTAAACAACCCAACTATGTATATTTCCTCTTTCCTTTTATTGAAAACAGTCGAATCCCGATGACTCGAACCAAGGCTAACTCGAACCACGCGCTAACTCGAGCCAAATCGATTTTCCCTGGATTTTGGTCATGCATCTACGGCAATTTGATCCACGGTAACTTGAACCCGCGATAACTTGAACCTCCAACTAACTCGGGGCAATTTTCGTTTCCATTAAGGTCATTCTTCATATATTTTACTCTTGATAACTCGAACCACGTCGAACCACGTCTGTCAATACGTGGCAAATCGAAACAATACACGGTAGTCCAAAACATTTACGTCACGTTGTGATTTTCTGCAGAAATTTAGTGTTCCATTTCCTCTTGACTCCACTCTCTTATTAAATTTGATTCAAATTTACATTGTATGAATAGAAAAAACAACAAATACCCTTTTCCCCTTACTTCTGGTTCGCGGTAACTCGAACTCCCGATAACTCAGACCTAATCTCGTACCCAGATCCTACCGTGTAACTGAATAACCGCCTGTCCCTGGATGGTCTGGATACGAGACTAACTTGAACCTTTTTTAGTTTTCCTTGAAGCTTCGGGTTCATGTGAATTTACTGTACTTTGTTTTGATTGGAGATTTTTTTCCCAAATGACAAATTTCCAAAACATAATCTCTAGCAAAATTAACAGTCAGGATGACAATGGGCTTTCGATGGCAAAATGAAAATTCATGTTGGTTGCTAAAAATCATATCATCAGAAATAAATATATTCATAGTAAGAGTTACTGAAAGAAAATATGCCTTTAAGTTGCAGTACCAGGGACTTGAGCATAAAAACATGGCAAAAATATTTACAATTTAAATTCAAACTCGTCTAGACCTTTTCAAGATTTGAAAGTAATTCGACAAAAAAAAAAACCACAATACCATTTGAAATCTTTCCACGAAGACATATACTTTGGCCAGTCTACCATCAAAAGGTAAATGCCTGTTCTTTCAATAGTATGCCGTCTGCCGACCCGACAGTGACTGCTTCATGAAGATTTCAGGCCCTATAATTAGGTTCTTCCAGGTTGTTCTATCTTTTGCTCGCTGCCCCCAGGTACCTTTCAGGTCTCTGAAATATGATCTATGCCCCTTTTCGCTAAAAATATCCTCTAAGTTTCAAATTTCAGTCACAGAAAGCGTTTTATCTATGAGATGGAAAATGATGTAAGTAATAGAAGGTTGTTTACCCACATACTCTCAAAAAGCACTGTTCTCTTTTACATTCTCTTTCCGTACTATTGCTATGGCGACGAGGTCTATTGTGAGCGTTTCATGGAGTATTTCCCTCTTACAACACCATTTATCATTTTTTTTGTTCTGTTTTCATACTACTACTGTGCGCATGAACGTTATTGTCAGCAGTATCCTGAATCTTTTGACTCTCTTTCCTACAACCGCGTCCTGATAGGCCTGTTGATCAAGTCGTTATTCTCTACTGTGCTCACAGATGCTTCCTTGAATTACCTTTAAAATATTAGCATTTTGTACTAACAACAAAAGTAACAAAAAGAAGAGTAAACGATATGTAGAAAAACTTGCGACAAAACATTACAAGTTTAATTTTAATTTAATTTTTTTTATATTTAATTTAACATTTCTTATATAGCGCTAACTCCACTAATTGACCAAAGCGCTTTACAATTCATAATATTAAAATAATTAAAAAGATCCCACTGGTAATAAAATATGAATATATTAAAAACCTATTTGCAGACTTATTTATAAAAATATCACAGTAAATCCTATTCCAAATTATCAAAAAGTTAAACATTATATACTTTTTTAAAATGATCGGTCTTTAAGTGTTTCTTGAATAAATTAATTGTATCTAAACTTCTAAGATCTAATGGCAGCTCATTCCAGAGTTTAGGTGCAGCAACGGAAAAGGCCCTGTCTCCAGAAATTTTTGATCAGTAGAGCGTAGCGTACGTGAACATGTACGATAACTAAGTAATTCCGTGATATATAATGGTGCCATACCATTTAGGGCCTTATAAACTAACAATAAAACTTTAAAAAGAATCCGAAAGTGAACAGGTAACCAATGCAGTTGAATCAATACAGGGGTGATATGATCAAATTTCTTGGTTAAAGTAACGATACGAGCAGCCGTGTTTTGCACAGACTGCAAACTACTTATCACATGCTTAGGGAGGCCATACAATAAAGGGTTACAGTAATCTAGTTTTGAACTAACAAATGCATTAAGAAGAATTTCCGTAGTTTCCTCAGTGATGTACTTCCTAATTTTAGAAATGTTCCTTAAGTGGTAGTACGACGTTTTGCAGATCTTATTTACATGTTCCACCATATTACAGCATTCGTCAAATATGACACCGAGATTACTAGCTGAAGATTTGGGTAGTATTTGTTCATCACCAACTGACACATATGAAATGACAGGCTTTGGGCGGAATTTTGAACTAATAACAATCAGTTCAGTTTTCTCCTGATTGAGCTTTAGCATGTTGTTTGTCATCCACCAGTCAATATCTTTGACACATAGCTCAACAGATGACTTGGCTTGAGCGAGGTCAGCAAAGCAGTCGGTTTTAAAAGAAATGTAAAGTTGAGAATCATCAGCATACAAATGGTACTGTAGACTATGAAAATTGATAATATCAGCAATCGGAGATGTATATAATAAATACAGCAAGGGACCTAACACAGATCCTTGAGGCACCCCATGTGCTAAACAACGTTGTGATGACTGACAATCTTCAATTTGCACAAACTGTTTGCGAGATTTAAGATACGAATCAAACCAAGCAAGGTCATTACCCTTTATACCAAAACGATGGGAGGGTCTAGATAACAGTATCAAATGGTCAACCGTATCAAAGGCTGAGGACAAGTCGAGTAGAAGGAGTATAACCGACTTGTTATCATCAACAGCACACAGTATGTCATTTTGTACTTTTAGTACAAGTTTAGGTAAATAATCAGGAAAGTTTTGCATTACGAATAAGAAAGATGGTAAATTTTGAGCTCGGTAGTAAAGTAGAGAAAGATGTTTTTTGTCTTGTCTCGAGAGAGAGACGACGAAAAATTCTGAGTCCCCATGAGAAATTCAAACTTAGATCTTCGAATTCCGCGCATCGGAGCATCGAAGCGCGGAATTCCAAGGGTTAGAGCCTCGATTTCTTATGAGAACTTGTAATTTCTTCTTTTTCCCAAGCTCTTGATAAGACGAAACTATCTCTCTTTAGTTTTTATTCTTATTTGCTGGTAAAACCTTGGGATAACTCCATTTTTAAGAAGGTTAATACGAGCCGATAGGTTAATTTCTTTAAAAGGTATAAATAAAAAATGTTAGTAAGACTCCAAAAGCTCGTGGACTTGAATTGACTTTTCCAAATAAAATTTCTGGACGAGAGAGTAAAATTACTCAGTCATTAAAGTTGAAAGTTTCCATCAAGTTTTGGGCTCGCGGTAAAGAATAGCGGAATTGTTCTGTGGAGGAGGGAGGCGGCCGAGATTAGTTTTTATTTATTCTACACAAACTCATTTTTGTTGCTCACCTACGTAAAAGCAAGTACGATAGTAAGACCCTAAGTTGAGTGAATTCTCTTGTGACAATCTCCAATCACTGCTTGATAATCAGTTCTAGGCTTTGATGACTGCAGCCATTGCATTAAGTAATTTAGGCCTGGATACTTTAACTGAAAGATACTTTAATTGAGTGCTAACATTGTTACAACTGGCGTGCATTCCAAAGTCTTATGCAAGGACTCGTAGACTCGTTTAACCCTTCTGCGTTCTTCATTATTTTCGCAGACGCCACGCAGCTGTAAAGAGGCAAGACTGCTGATCATCAAGCCTGCATCTGCACACCAAATGTTATAAACTATAAAGATGTTTCTCCTGTATTTGTTCTTCTCCTGATTTTTTCCTTCCACGGGGAAAAGTTATAGTCATTAATCAACCCACCAAATAGAGGTTGCAAGTGAAAGTAAAGTTCTTTGATTCAATGATCCACCCAAAACAACACTACAAAGACCGTTGTGTACAAAATTGGAAAGCTCCGTGGTACGATCTGACGCCTCTAATTTGCATATCACGTGATTGACTAGGGCATATTTATGATCCATTTTTGTTTCTTTTCATGGTGAAAAAGTAAAAATAATAAATTAGTCGTAAAATTTAGTTTGTTTATCATTTATTAAACCAATCATTTTTACAAAATTCGTGTGTGTTGCTCGCACCAGTCAAATTGCACGAGGTATGTTTCTCGGCTCAGGGCCCAGCAGCCCATTTAACTGCTACCTTTCTTGTGGGCGCTGTTGTTTAATATGAACCTTATATCGCCATGCTACGAGACTAATCAGCCAGATGGCCTGAGGCCTTTGGGTATAAACGATAAACGTCCGCTTTGTCGTAGAGTTCTGTGAAAAAAAGACGTTAAAAGACTTAATAAATTGAAAGAAAGCATTGCAAAGATTGCAAATGATCCAAACGATCTGAAAGGTAAACGAAGAATCACCATCCTTGCTAGATAGACCAAGCTCATAGGTTTGGCATAGGCATGTGTAGACTGCTGACCGAAATACGTAGTGATGAAACAGGACGCATCATACAGTGTGAATCATACAGCGGTCCATTTGCCGCTGTACCCTTGAACGAGGGTCTCAATGGGGTTAACCGTTAGCCGTAAAACGGCCAAAAATTTAGCCGTTAGGCGTAAAAATGAAAGAATTTTAACCGTTAGCCGTAAAAAAATGTTAAACCGTAAAAAGGTCTAATCACAAAATAAGGTCTCGAGTTCTTTTGTTGAGTCTAATGTGTTATGCGTTTATTATGTGTTCTGGTAGCGAGAATTACAATCGAAACCGGAAGTGTCGAAAGTGTCTGCGTATTCGCATGGATGTCGTTGCGCGAGCTGACAGACGTTTTGACAGCTCTAGTATTTTACGACTTTCTATTTCCTTTCATGCTGACTGGTTGCGATGGCTGTATTAAAAGCGATAGTAAGTCTCTATCGCGCTGGAGAAGAGAAGCCTATGGAAAGATATAAGACCAGGGTTAAAGTCGCGGATGAGAATAAATTATTTTCGTCGTTCCAAAAAAATATTATCGAGTTTCTTGGGCTCAACGAGCAAGCTCAAAAGTTCGGCTTGGGGTCATTTGACCTGAAATTTTACCGCCTGACGAAAATCAATGGCAAAGCGGAGAAATACGCCATAACAACACAGCAGCAACTGGAGCTGGAATAGCCCTTCTTGCTTGGCTCAGATGGGGAAAGCGAGCTAAGCGGTAAGAAATCCGTAATTTGAATAAAAATGGACTATTTAACAAATAGAGAAGCCTTGACTGTGCTCTGTTCTGTTATAAAGCACGAAGGAAGCGGCTAGAGCACGAAAGAAGTGTAGGGAGAAACACGAGACGTAGGCGAGTGTTTTCTCCCCACTTCTTGAGACAATGTCAAAAGAAGCAACCCCCAGAACCCAAAGGAAGAATCGAAATCATCAACTAAAAGGAAATCACGTCAAGATGTAAAAGAGGATAGAGCGCTTGTGAAGAAACTTAAAGAAGATAATGCGATAGCTGTGCGAACCGATCGTTAACAGAGTGAGCTACGTGCGCTAAATGCAGGTACAGTATATTAAAATTTAATATAACAATAGCTTCGGCAAATATTTCAGTATAAGCGAAGAAAACGGCCAGAACTCTATAAAAGTACAAACCTGTCTTTGATCAAGGATTTGGGGATTTCCTGTAATTATTTATTTTCACATGGCTGAATTTCTCGTAGCAGTCAAATATGAGGCTTTTATAGCATTCCATGTAAAAGGAAAATTCTGCGTTCGAGTTCTGTTCCCACCATACGTATGCTTATGTCAGATTTCTTAGCATGAAGGAACTACTAGGATTTCCTCGTTCATCTCAGAGTTACCCTCAGCATCTAGTTCGCCGGGTGGAAAGAGCCAATGTCGTATCTAAAAACACGGTACGTCGACTAATAACCAAGGCGGGGGGTCTGGAACTTGAACCACTAAATTTGTTGTACATGTACACAGCGCACTGGTTTTTGTGATGCTTCCAAGACCGGTTTAACAGGTTCCGTGTTCATATTGAGCTGAGCGCGCGAACGATTTAAAAAAAAAGTCATGGAACATCGTTAGATAAATTTCTTATTAGACATTTTTGTGCGGTATTGCTGTACATTTGTACTCGTCATTTTTATTTTCATTTACCCTTCGGGCTGGCCAAAATACTGCAAGACTCTTAGAAATATACGGCGATACTACACACTAAAATGTGTTCAAGATATATATCGTTGTGTTTTCATTTTAGCCCGTTTTAACAAAAATGTCTTACAGCTGAATGTAAAAAAGCATATTGGAGTTATGCACATATAATTATATTAAAAAGGCCAGTTACTCATTCTGTATTTTTCTTATAATTTGTTTCAGAGCTTGAGAAACTTGAAGGTTCGACAGCCATCAATGAGGCAAAAATCAAATGCGGTCTTTGCTGCAAGTCGTACTCCGTTCAACTTGACAGAAAGACAGCAGCAAAAATATCATTTTTCA